>NC_086446.1:187928375-188228375 GCF_028390025.1 Pseudophryne corroboree | reverse complement strand
TATGAGCCGAAATTCACATTATACCACACGGTATGAGCCGAAATTCACATTATACCCAACAGTATGAGCAAAAATTCACATTATAGCACACGGTATGAGTTGAAATTCACATTATACCACACGGTATGAGCCGAAATTGACATTATAGCACACAGTATGAGCAAAAATTCACATTATAGCACACGGTATGAGCCGAAACTCACATTATAGCACATGGTATGAGCTGAAATTCACATTATAGCACACGGTATGAGCCGAAATTCACATTATAGCACACAGTATGAGCCGAAATTCACATTATAGAGTGACAGAGGGACAGGGAGAGTGACAGCAGGGACATGGAAAGTGACAGCAGGGACAGGGAGAGTGACAGATAGAGGGCGAGGACATACAGTAGGGACTAGGGAGAGAGAAAAGCAGCAGGGTAAGATTACCTGTTTAGTAGCGGCAGTGGTCTGCGTTGGATGAGAAGGCTGTGGTAGGCGTGGGGTGAAGGAGGCTGTGGGACTCGGAGATACTGCAGAGGAGGAGGCTGTGGGCGTGCAGAGGTCTGAGGACGGCAAAGGAGGCTGAGTGCTGCTGCAGCAGATCTGGGACTAGGCTGGCTTTATTATCCCCCAGTGGTAATGCCCCTGCAGTTATGACCCCAGTAGTTTACCCCCCTTTAGTTTAGCCTCCCAGTGGTAATACCCCCCGTAGTTTAGCCCTCATGTAGTTTGCACCATGTAGTTTAGCCCCCAGTGGTAATGCCCCCTGCAGTTATGCCACCAGTAGTTTAGCCCCCAGTAGTTTGCCCCCTTGTAGTTTAGCCCCTGTAATTATGCCCCCTTGTAGTTTAGCCCCCACTGGTAATGCCCCCAAGTAGTAATCCCCCAATAATTTAGCCCCCTTGTAGTTTAGCCCCCTTGTAGTAATGCCACCCAGTAGCTTTCCCCCTTGTAGTTTGCTCCCCTGTAGTAATGCCCCTATAGTTTTGCCCCCAGTAGTAATGCCCCTGTAGTAATTCCCCCCGTAGTTTGCCCCCAGTAGTTAGCCCCAGTAGACGCGCCGCTACACATATGAACAAAAACAACAACCCCACACCATACTCACCGTGCCCCGCTCCCGCGTCCGACCACTGCAGTCCTCTGGGTGTCCGCTCTTCAGCACTATGGGAGAGACGTCATGACATCTCTCGCATAGCGCACACTGACAGAGCCGGAAGCCGGAGCTCAGTAGTGAGCTCCTGCCTCTGGCTTCTGCTGTGGAGAGGGAGCTGGGCGCCCGCTTGTAAAACACTCTCAGTGGGTGCTCGGCATCTTCCTGCAGCGCCGGGCTAACATTGGGTGATGTGAGTCGGAGGAGGTGGAACTACATTCCATCTCCAAGTGGAACTGACGGAACGCAGTTCCGCCCCGTTCCGGCTCGCTTTAACCCCTGGTTTTAACTTTTACCAGTCTCTCGCCCTTCATTCAGCGTCTGCATGGGCACTCTCAGTAAGGGTGGTGTGGCTTTTCTCTCTCCTCACATCAGGAGACAAGGATACGTGAGGAGGAGGTGACGTGATGACATCACGTCTCTTTCCCGCCACCAGAAAGGGACTAGAGGTGGGGCGGGTTAATCTTTAGTACCGCCCACCCCCTCTCACCACGTCTAGTGACATGAGCGGGCAGACCCACAGCACAGCCATAATGGTAAGGTTTGTTCTAAATCGGAGTGGGAGAAGGGACATTCTGACGTCACTAGGGGAGGAGACAAGTCACCAGGTGGAGGAGCTACGGGCGAACAGGGTACCCTGAAAAGTACCCACACAGGCTCGCTTCGCTCGCCACCTGATTACTAAAGGTAATAGTTGGTGGCGTGGATAGTAGAGGACCTATCCCGCTGGCCTAGCTCCTCAACCTTGTGTCGTGGCTCCACCCCCTGGCGTAAAAGGTCTCTTAGGCCACTTGAATGTAGCATCAACGGTAGCCCACCCAGAAGAAGCCAGCCTTAGCTTGCGCAAAGTTAAAATGACACAGACACTATATACAGCTCATTTGCTGTCTCAGGCTGAGACAGTGAGATGAGCAGTCACAGTCACTCAGTGCTGCTCACCATGCACGAACACGATTCACCTCATCACCCTGGCGCCCGCAACCCCAGCCCCGTGGTAGTGAAGCGCCGAAGTGCCCAACTCCGCCCCTTGTATTACTCCGCCCCCTCTCCCCGTGTTACTGGCTGCCACAGTGCCCAACTCCGGCCCCTGTTTTACTTTGTCCCCTCTCCCCGCATTACTGGCTGCAGAAGTGCTCGTCTCCGACCCCTTCTCTCTCTGCTTATGAGACTATCCTATGTCCTTTCGGCTACTATCAGCGCCCGCAGCAACAGTAAGCAGAGAGAGAAGGGGGCGGAGTCGGGAACTTTGTCAGCCAGTAAGACGGTGATGGGGGACGGGCGCCAGCCAGGACAGTGAATCGCATCCATGGTGACCATAAGCAGCAGCCCTGCCCCTGATTGACTGTGAGTGCAGTGCAGCTCACTTAGTACACTTTGCGGGGGGAGGGGGGGCGCGCGCGCGGCAGAACAGTGACAGACAGTACACAGTACGAGTGCTGCTGTTAGTACTGTTGGTGGGCGGGACGGCGGCGGAACTGCGTTCCGCCTCCAATTACAAGTGCCGGAACGCAGTTCCGCCCCGTTCCGGCCCACTTTAACCCCTGGATATACCTATAATTTATAATTCCTATGGCAGTACGGGTGATGTCTAATGCGAGAAGGAATTGAATCCCGGTGGACTCGTGGATCAAATCAGAGGCTACGTGCTCTGTCCTATCTATGAGATGTCTCTTGACGATGTGTTCATAGTGAGTATGAGTATAAAGAGCCTGAGCACTGCGGTGAACATCTTTCATCTTATCATGGGTTATGGTCATGACCTTTGGCAACACTCTTCCAACATAACACAATCCCTCTGAGTTTGGGGCAAGCCACTTATGCGCCTTCCTCCCACATATGAAATAGGCATCATCGGGGAGAACATAGGGGACAGAATATGACATTACCATATTACAAACTTTCCAAGTGAAAAACCCAATCCCTAGTTCTCCCATCTGCTCAGTACAAGTATCAGGCTGGATGATATGAGCACAGTACCCTGGTGATACTTCTCCAACCCACATGGTCTTGCTTCCTCGAGTATACCTATACCGAAAATACCTTCCACTGTTGGCTATTTGGCGTACAAGTTCAGAGTCTATGGGTATCCTATCAGCTCTGTGCGAAAAGGCCATTGTCTGGTTATTCCACGTCACTTCCCAATTTCCCGGTTTTCGGTAATTGGAAATATTGAAACATAATAAGGATCTATCTGTCACAACTGAGGGCCTGAGCTGACGGGAGGCAGCCTCAGTTGTAGGGGCTGAGATGTACCGGAACCTGGGAGGTTGTATCAGACCCCTGGACATGTAAGTAACATGAGGAATAACCGCCCGAGGGCGTGACCACGACAACTTGAATAAAAGTCAATGATGTTTATTTATGACAAACTCCATGCATCACAGTAGCAGTAGAAGAAACATAAAATCAGCAGAGAAATAATACAGTTCCTGGGTACTACAGGGTGGCAGGGGCCACAGAGCTCTGGTAGTATGAGACAGTTCTTATTATCTGCGAGTTGGAAAGTCCTTACCAGGCCCGACTGTAGCAATGAAGAAAGCCCAGGATCGTACCAGCTGATGTTCCAGGGAAAGCTGGACTGCTGTAAATAAAATAGCTGCTGTGGGTTCTGGTTGGAACCAGACAGATGTTGGCACGGAGTGGATACTGGCTGGAACCAGTTAAATAATAAATGAAGCTTGAGAGCGATGCAATATGAATGAAATGTAGAACTTGAGAGCGGAGAAATAATAATACCGGTGGAGAGTGGTAAACTGTAGAAAGGACACCGGCCCTTTAAGAGAAGCTGTACTCTGCTGGAAGCTGGGCTGGAAGCAGGTAAAGTTGTGGCTGGAAACAGATGAATCCACAATGGATCGGAGAGTCAGGCTACACCGCAGGTGGAATGCTGGTGCGGGTCTCTATGGTGGAAGTCTTGAGACAGGAGCTGGAACCTGGAAGACAATCACAGGAGAGAGACAAACAGGAACTAGGTTTGACAACCAAAGCACTGACGCCTTCCTTGCTCAGGCACAGTGTATTTATACCTGCAGCAAGGAAGGGATTGGCTAGGCAATTATGCAGATTAACAATACTGACAACAGATTGGAGAAAATGATCAGCTGACAGAATCCAAGATGGCTGCGCCCATGCAGACACTTGGAGGGAAGTTTGGTTTGTAATCCATGTGGTAATGAAAACAGTAATGGCGGCGCCGGCCACTGGAGACAGGAGACGCCAGGCAGACAAGTGCACATCCAACCACGCGGACACAGCGGAGGCCGCGGCTGACGTAATCCACTCTGACACTCTGCATGCAGAAGCTCAGGGACGGAGGCGGAGGCCGCGGGAGACGCCATGCCAGATGTATTATGGCGTTCCTGTGACAGCGTCTCAGAGAGACAGGAGAGGATGCAGGAATGTGAACATTAGGATAACAGACGGGATCCGGTGCTGGAGCGCTGAGCCAGCCTTAGGAGGCATCTGATGGGTAAGAAATGGCGTCCAGATACCCGGATCGTGACAGCACCCCCCCCTTTAGGAGTGGCCCCAGGACACTTCTTTGGCTTTTGAGGAAACTTGGAATGGAATCTCCGGACCAAGGCAGGAGCATGGACATCAGAAGCATTGGTCCATGAACGTTCCTCAGGGCCGTAACCCTTCCAGTCAATAAGATATTGTAGTTGACCGTAACGGTGACGTGAGTCCAGGATCTTAGCCACTTCATACTCAACGCCTCGTTGAGTTTGGACTTTCGGAGTTGGAGGAAGTGAGGAATGAAACCGATTTAAGATCAGCGGTTTCAACAGGGAAACATGGAATGTCCTGGGTATTTTTAAGAAGGGAGGCAACTGGAGTCTGTAAGCAACAGGATTGATGACTTGTTCAATCTTGAAAGGACCGATATAGCGAGGTGCAAACTTCATACTGGGAACTCTTAACCTCAAATTCTTCGTGGATAACCATACCCGATCACCCACCTTGAGAGCAGGAACTGCTCGACGCTTCCTATCCGCAAACTTCTTGTACCTGAACGATGCCTTGAGCAGAGCTGATCGTACGCTCTTCCAGATATTGGCAAACTGATGCAAGGTGATATCCACTGCGGGAACAGAAGTTGCTGGAAGCGGTTGGAACTCAGGGACTTTAGGGTGGAATCCAAAGTTAGTGAAGAATGGTGTTGAAGCAGATGAAGAATGATACTGGTTGTTATGACAGAACTTGGCCCAGGGAAGTAATTGAACCCAGTCATCTTGAGAGGAGGACACATAGATGCGGAGGAAGGCCTCCAAGTCCTGATTCACCCTCTCGGTTTGACCATTGGTCTGAGGATGGTAAGCCGTGGAAAACTTTAGCTTGACTTGGAGGACTTGACATAAACTTCGCCAGAATTTGGCTGTGAATTGAACTCCTCGATCTGAGATAATTTCTTCAGGAAGACCGTGGAGTCGGAAGATCTCTTGTATGAATACTTGAGCCAACTTGGAAGCTGACGGAAGACCGGTGAGAGGAATGAAGTGTGCCATCTTGGTGAACCGGTCAACTACCACCCAGATGGTATTGAACTTGTTGCACATGGGTAAATCTGTAATAAAATCCATCGACAAATGGGTCCAAGGTCGACGGGGAACAGATAGTGGAACCAGTTGCCCCGCAGGCGACTGGCGGGATACCTTATGTTGAGCACACTTTGGGCAAGATGCAATAAACTCCAAGACGTCCTTTTTCAGAGTTGGCCACCAATAGGACCTAGAGATAAACTTCAGGGTTTTTTGGATACCTGTATGTCCGGCAAAACGGGAAGCATGGGCCCAATGCATGAGCTTCTTCCTTAGCATCGGTTTCACAAAACTTTTCCCTGATGGGGGCGTAGAGTCCATCCCTACCATGGAGAATGCCAACGGATTTACAATAGGATGCTTGTCTGAAGACTCTGACTCATTTTCTTGCTCCCATGAGCGGGAAAGGGCATCGGCCTTGCGATTCTGAGAGCCCGGACAGAACTGGAGTTTAAAGTCGAACCTGGAAAAGAAAAGTGCCCATCTGGCCTGACGAGGGTTGAGACATTGTGCGCCTTTCAGATATAAAAGGTTCTTGTGGTCTGTAAGTATGGTGATTGAATGAGAAGCTCCCTCCAACAGATACCTCCACTCTTCTAGAGCGAGCTTGATGGCTAGCAACTCCTGGTCGCCAATGGCATAGTTGCGCTCAGCTGGGGAGAACTTCCGGGAGAAGAAACTGCAAGGGTGTAAATGGCCATCTTTAGCCCTCTGAGATAACACCGCTCCTACTCCAACGGAGGAGGCATCCACCTCTAAGATGAAAGGAGAGTCGATGTCAGGCTGTTTCAGAACAGGCGCAGAGATGAACCTTTGTTTTAACAGATGAAATGCTTGCATGGCTTCTTCAGACCACTTGGACGGGTTAGCACCCTTCTTAGTGAAAGCAGTAATAGGCGCCACAATGGTGGAAAAGTCTCGTATAAACTTTCGGTAATAGTTGGCGAACCCTAAGAACCTCTGGACCCCTTTGAGGGTTAAGGGTACCGGCCAATTTTGGATTGCTTGTAGTTTCTCAGGATCCATCTCTAGTCCGGAACCGGACACAATGTACCCTAGAAACGGAATGGACTTGACTTCAAAGACGCATTTCTCTAATTTGCAATAGAGATGATTGACACGGAGACGGGACAGAACCTCTTTAACCCAAAAACGATGTTCCTCTAAATCGTTGGCAAAAATGAGGATATCGTCTAGATAGACCACGACATGACGGTATAGAATGTCTCTGAAGATCTCATTGACAAAATGCTGGAAGACAGCTGGAGCATTGCTCAATCCGAAGGGCATGACGAGGTACTCATAATGTCCGTCACGGGTGTTAAAGGCGGTCTTCCACTCGTCACCCTCACGGATCCGGATGAGATTGTATGCACCTCTCAAGTCCAGCTTAGTAAAGATGGTAGCTCCGCTAACTCTGTCAAAGAGCTCAGTAATCAGGGGTAAAGGATAACGGTTCTTGATAGTAATGTCGTTCAAACCTCTGTAGTCGATGCACGGCCGCAGACCACCATCTTTCTTCTTTACAAAAAAGAAGCCTGCGCCGGCTGGAGAAGAAGAAGGTCGAATGAACCCCTTTGCTAGGTTCTCTTTAATGTATTCCTCCATAGAATGAGTCTCAGGCAGAGACAACGGATAAGTTCGGCCTCGAGGTGGAACCTTCCCTGGAACGAGATCAATCGGGCAGTCCCATTCTCTATGAGGAGGAAGGATATCAGCAGAAGCTTTACTGAACACATCCGTGAAATCTTGATATGGAGGAGGTGGAACATCAGACGACCTGGGGGAGGAAGAACAGACAGGCAATACTTTAAACAAACATGTCTCAGCACAGGAGGAACCCCATGCCAGGATTTGCGTAGTCGTCCAATCAATTGTAGGATTGTGAAGACGGAGCCATGGAAGGCCCAGGACCACAGGGTGTGTGGCTCTTGGAATCACTAAAAAAGAAATAAGTTCGGAATGAAGAACTCCCACTCTCAGACGAACTGGTAGAGTCCTTAGAGAAATGACTGTATCAAAAATCTTGCTGCCATCCACGGCAGTTAAGGAGATGGACGAAGGAAGTCTCTCGGTGGGTAGGGACCACCGTTTAACATAGGCTTCGGTAATAAAGTTCCCAGCTGCTCCGGAATCAAGGAGGGCAATGACGTTCCGATAACGTTGAGCAACTTGAAGCGAGACTGGGAGATTACAATCTTGAGGAGATGGAGAGGAGATCATTACTCCTAGCCGGCCCTCTCCTGGGCGAGCTAGGGTTTGGAGTTTTCCCGGACGTTCGGGACAGACATTGATGGTGTGAGACGGAGCTGCACAATAAAGACAGAGAGACTCGGAGAGACGTCTTCGGCGCTCAGCAGGAGTTAAACGGGAACGGCCAATTTGCATGGGCTCATCTTTAGATGGTGACAGTTGGCGAGGAGGAGGAGCCGAAGATTTTGGAGCAGATGATCTTCCACGCTCAGTTGCTCTCTCTCTGAAACGTAAATCAACTTTCGTGCAGAGTGAGATTAGCTCATCTAACTTGGAAGGTAAGTCTCTGGTAGCTAACTCATCTTTAATACGCTCAGATAAGCCATGCCAGAATGCAGCATACAGGGCCTCGTCGTTCCATGCCAGTTCGGATGCCAGGATCTGAAACTGTATAAGATATTGTCCTACAGTACGTGATCCCTGGCGTAAACGGAGAATCTCAGATGAAGCTGAAGTTACCCGGCCTGGCTCGTCGAAGATACGCCTGAATGTTGACACGAATGCAGTGTAAGAAGATAGCAGGGTGTCGGACCTCTCCCATAACGGTGATGCCCAATCAAGGGCTGAGCCACTGAGAAGAGAAATAATGTAGGCAATTTTTGTACGGTCACTGGGAAAATTGCCAGGTTGTAGCTCAAACTGAATCTCACACTGGTTGAGAAATCCCCTGCAGAATCTTGGAGATCCGTCAAATTTTGCTGGCGTTGGAAGATGAAGACGTGGAGCAGAAATGGGTAAGGTGGGTGGGGTTATAGCTGGAGTCACTGTGGTTGACGCACCAGACGCGCCTGATCCACGGAGAGTTGTCTGAATCCCATCCAGCCGAGTAGAGAGATCCTGGAGACAGCGGATGATGTGGCCCTGTGCAGCCTCCTGATGTTCTAGTCGGGCTGCCAGTTCTTGCATCGGCCTGGCCGCTTGATCCTGGTCTCCGGCTGGATTCATCTGGTCAGTGCTTACTGTCACAACTGAGGGCCTGAGCTGACGGGAGGCAGCCTCAGTTGTAGGGGCTGAGATGTACCGGAACCTGGGAGGTTGTATCAGACCCCTGGACATGTAAGTAACATGAGGAATAACCGCCCGAGGGCGTGACCACGACAACTTGAATAAAAGTCAATGATGTTTATTTATGACAAACTCCATGCATCACAGTAGCAGTAGAAGAAACATAAATTCAGCAGAGAAATAATACAGTTCCTGGGTACTACAGGGTGGCAGGGGCCACAGAGCTCTGGTAGTATGAGACAGTTCTTATTATCTGCGAGTTGGAAAGTCCTTACCAGGCCCGACTGTAGCAATGAAGAAAGCCCAGGATCGTACCAGCTGATGTTCCAGGGAAAGCTGGACTGCTGTAAATAAAATAGCTGCTGTGGGTTCTGGTTGGAACCAGACAGATGTTGGCACGGAGTGGATACTGGCTGGAACCAGTTTAATAATAAATGAAGCTTGAGAGCGATGCAATATGAATGAAATGTAGAACTTGAGAGCGGAGAAATAATAATACCGGTGGAGAGTGGTAAACTGTAGAAAGGACACCGGCCCTTTAAGAGAATCTGTACTCTGCTGGAAGCTGGGCTGGAAGCAGGTAAAGTTGTGGCTGGAAACAGATGAATCCACAATGGATCAGAGAGTCAGGCTACACCGCAGGTGGAATGCTGGTGCGGGTCTCTATGGTGGAAGTCTTGAGACAGGAGCTGGAACCTGGAAGACAATCACAGGAGAGAGACAAACAGGAACTAGGTTTGACAACCAAAGCACTGACGCCTTCCTTGCTCAGGCACAGTGTATTTATACCTGCAGCAAGGAAGGGATTGGCTAGGCAATTATGCAGATTAACAATACTGACAACAGATTGGAGGAAATGATCAGCTGACAGAATCCAAGATGGCTGCGCCCATGCAGACACTTGGAGGGAAGTTTGGTTTGTAATCCATGTGGTAATGAAAACAGTAATGGCGGCGCCGGCCACTGGAGACAGGAGACGCCAGGCAGACAAGTGCACATCCAACCACGCGAACACAGCGGAGGCCGCGGCTGACGTAATCCACTCTGACACTCTGCATGCAGAAGCTCAGGGACGGCGGCGGAGACCGCGGGAGACGCCATGCCAGATGTATTATGGCGTTACTGTGACAGCGTCTCAGAGAGACAGGAGAGGATGCAGGAATGTGAACATTAGGATAACAGACGGGATCCGGTGCTGGAGCGCTGAGCCAGCCTTAGGAGGCATCTGATGGGTAAGAAATGGCGTCCAGATACCCGGATCGTGACACTATCTACATGATACTGGTGGAGCTTCAAACTAGGGGGCCTAGAAATATTGAATTTCTTGTCCACCGGTCTCCCACCCCGTAATTCGAGTACCTCATCTATTGCTAAAGGGTACGGTACTAATCCTGACTTGCTCTGACCTTGAGGTACTTGTGAGCACACCCAGCATTCTGTCTGGTTCAAGACCTTACCCACTAGTGAGTGGTAATCACTCAATGGATGACGGTCCATGTTGATATTATTAAGGCTGGACTGACATCTCTGGATGCACCCATCCTCGACTATGTTCTCACAATTCCTACAAATGCAATTTTCCTCAGCCAATGCCTCCAATGCCCTTCACAATGCCTCCGAGCTCCCTGACTACCAGATCGCTTTCTGATACTCGCCTTTGCTCGAGTGATGTGTTGCTCTTGAGATTCTACAAATCCATCCCCGCCATCATAACCCATTCCAGATCCTTTCTCGACCTCTCTGGGACCCTCACCGAAACAGACTGTCCTGGTCAACAACAGGATTTACAGGAAAACCCGGAACGCAGTCTCTTTGGGTAAGACCATCTTGTTAAGGGAAGAGAAGGGAAACAAGAAGGGGGAGAAAGAGAAGGAGAGAAGGAGGGTAGGGGGAGATGGAGAAAAATAAAAAAAATAAAAACTGGTGCGACAACCGCCTCTGGTCTTGTTGTTCTCTGCGATCAGGTGCCGTCTCAACGGTACTGCCTCTCAGCTTTCCCGGAACAGACACTCCAGTGATACAATGTTCTCTCCGGGTCAGCGACCTTTCTGTAGGGAACATAAATCTTGCATTTCAATGTGTTTAACTGTTGTGTATTATCAGTTGTGTGAAGTAAACCATCTGTGGAATGTGAAAAGAGAGGGGAAATAATAAAAAGAAAATTTGTCAGATTTGCGTTCACCATCAGGCTGTCACACCATCATGTATATCGATATCTATGCACAGTCTCCCTTCACCAGTATTCCCATTCTCCACCCTTTGTGCATGACCAGGCACACTGATACTGGTGTCCCTATGCTGGTGAGATATACTGGGTTTGGGCAGAACTCTGAAAAGACCGAGTAGGCATGTGACGTTTGATCTGTAATCCTGTCGGTGAACTTAAGAGGTGAAGAGGAAACTTTGAAGACAAATCACAGAGTTCAGTAACAGATAAGTTTGTAGAGGCAAAGAAGATTTTACAAAGTTTGACATCTGGATTGGGCACTACAGGGAATGATTCCATAATCGGTCTGTTCCCCTAATAAAAATTCTGTGTGTGTTATATCTCTACTAGGACTATCCCAGCCATCAATCCAGTGTCCTGTCCATTCTAAATTCATAGGGAACCCGGTATCTTTGAGATAATTTCCTTTACCTGTGATGGACATGCATCTAAAACAGTGAAATGCAACATTAGTCTTCTTGGGTATCTAACATATTTTGTGCTTCCTGGGTGGGAGCACTCAATATGTATACCATCTCTAACAAAACTCCTGTTAAGTTACTTAGAGGTCACTTCTGCTAGAGAGAGAAGCAGAAGGTTAGAGGCCTCCTCCTAACCCCAGTAAGTTCTGTCAAAAGGGTAAAGTTGCATTTATTCTGTTCTTCCCATTAACCGAATCTGTGTTTTTCTATACTGTATCGTGATTCCTTACTATATGTCCCTTGATCCCGTCTATGTGTTTAATAACATGGCTTGTTTTCTCTGTCTAGGGGTCTATATTGACTATGTGTTCTACTATACCTACAATCTCTGGCAAAATGCCCTTCCTTCTTACAAATGTAGCATGTTCTCGGTCTTTTCCAAACAGCAGGGGTCTGGGGTTTAGGCTGATGAGACTTTGGTGTAAGAGCCTGTATACTTTCAATCCTCAGCCTCTCCTCCTGTTGTTTTCTACGCCTAACAATATTCTTGTGGTGTACAATTGCGCACTCTCTAAGGCAAGCTACTGTGACTCCTCTCCAATTAGGCAAAGATGTTCGTACTCTGTCCCTTACTGTCTTATCGAGTCCGTCCATTAGCACAGAGACAGCCACCTCCCTGTAATTCGTATCGTTCCCTGTATCCGATACCCCCATGTATCTATCCATTATTTGCAGGGCCCAATGGAAATATTCAGATGTCATTTTATTTTCCCTCTGCTTTATGGAGAAAATTCTTCTCCCCTTAACAGTTGTGGGGAAATACAACTCTAGTTGCCTTTTAATTTGCTCTAAGTTCTCCTGATTGTGTTTGTCAGTCATAAGACTATCCGACTCTAATCTACAATCAGTGATACATTTTTGGGTGTCAATATTAGGGGATAGGCACGCTTTCAAAAGTATCCGCCAGTGTTTGTTTGTCGGTTCATACGCATTACCCAGATCTCTGATAAATTTTTGACATCTAGCTAAATCCTTCCGAGGGTCGGGGTATTCTGAAATGATTGATCGCAGCTCATCTCTGGGCCACGGGCAATACATTGCATTATTCCTGGTGAGGACTACTCCCTGACTATCGGTTCCCCCATTGGGAGTTACTGTTCCCAAGACAGGGTGTAATTCTACCATTCCGTTCCTGATTTGTTTACTGTGAGGTGTTGTTGTCTCTGTGCAATGAACTGTCTCATACTTACCGGTAGCTGTGACCTCACCAGTTCTTTCATTGGGGAATATTGTTACTGCACTACCTGGTTGGACAGACCCCACCTGATTGTCCTGCAAAGTGACTGCTCGGAGGAGAGCTGCGATTTGGCTGGATCCTTCATCTTCCTGTGACCTATAACCTGGAAAAGACTTCAAAACAGGATACATCTTGCAAAAATTAGGGTTAATACATTTTTTTTGAATACTACTATCGTTTACGGATATATCATTGACTGTAGCCATCTCTTCCCCTTCGACCTGTGTCGACACTGGTGTGTTTGTGTTCTCATTCCCGCTAGGTTTTGAACCTGCTTTGAAAATTTGTTCTCTTTGCATATCCCCCTCTTGTTGCCATAATTTTAAACAATCATTATGTCTAATCCTATGTTTTCTGGATTTTTGAAGACATATTTTACTGCTTACATTCTGCAGTACCTCTGGTTCAAAGCTGCCCACCTTAGGGAATGGTTCCCTATCTTTGTCAGTCACACATTCCCATTCAGACAAAAAGTCTTCAATACTTTTTCCTTTAAACTCCGCTGACCCTATGGGCCGCGGCTCTACAACCTGAACCCTGGTTAAACGTCCCTTACTTGAGCAACTGGCTCCCATAATTGTGGGCCTTTTCCCACAAACACCAAAATACTCAATATAAGGTAACGGTGAAAGTTCTCCGAGCGCTCTTCACCCGCTCACCGCCCACATTGGCAGTACTACCATACACTGTCGATAGCGAAGGCAATGTACCCAACTTAGGGCCCTATGTGACCTATATTTACTGGAAGTTTTTAGGAATAACTTACCCTTTCCAGTAAAGTATCGGCCGTTGGAGATTTTCCTGAGAGAGACCAGCGAAAACTCCCTATGCACTTTATTATACACAAATCACGCTTGCGTATGTTCTATACAGCGCTGATGATACCGCGATTTTACGCAAAAGCTCGTAAAAAGGATATCACGTTGCTCTATATATCGCACCCACAAACGCGCAGTCCAATCGCACAGCGTATAGGTACTTGTTACTTATCTGCCATACGACCACTGGAATCGATTTTCAGGCTGCGAAACCTCAGCCGGAGCGTATAAAAAAAAAACCTATATGGGTCACAACACTTCACAATTCCCTACCACGCTCCTGTGTAAGTCTCCTCACGACTTACGTAATAAACCTTATATTAACATGAGTCAGCCGCCTCACGCCACCAAGTCTCAACTCACTTGATGTACCACACACTGAGATTCCAAATTCCGTGGTTCAAATTTCCACTCGCTCCTGCGTTCGCTCACTCAATTACACTTTGGTTTTTCTGTACAGAAAATTATCATTCATTCAGACAAGCAGCTTTACTCCCAGAGGCAATACAGTAAATAAGGGTTTTATACTAAACTTTGGAAGCTGGGTAATCTTGTGTTATTGTAGCGTGGCTACTGTCTAACCTTTAAACTAAACGAACTATTGTGTATTTTGTACTTAGCCGCGTGTGCAGTTCCGTACCTTGTCCGAGACACGTGTACAAAACCGTACGTCCGCAATAGCACAAATCATACAATTTCTATAAATGTGAGCAATATTAACTATAATTGCTCACTTAACATGCCACACAGTTTCTTTTCTGTATAAACCTTTATAACTAGGCCAGACTGCCTTTGTGTTTTACACTTACTTCCTTAATATTTATATTATGAATCTAGTAATCTGAATGTTATGGCAACAATGTGGGAGAGTATGCACAGAGTATGGGTGTACGCTTTTGTTGTGTACGCATTTGGCGCCAAAAATAAATTCACAGATTTTAAATAGCTATGTTCCTGCTTACCTTACGAGTTCTTACCAGCATCCCTACAAACCATACAGAGCAGACACCATCTAATAAGCAATTAAGTAGGGTTTTCAGTGTATCCACCGACCAAGAAAAGGATACGTACGATACCTTCTGTCCACCCTTATGCTGATAGATTATGTCTACTTGTGACCTGTTAAGCAGTAAAAATGTGGAAAATCGGACGATGCCCCCAATTGATAATGTCGAATATCTTTAAAGGAATAAAAGCTATACCTTATACACACTTAGAATACACTTTACCATAGAGCCGCTGCGGCCGCTAAACCTAGTACACACGCCACGGACTTTATACACTGTTTGCGTACGGAGTCCCGTATCACTGTACGGACTTAGCGTACAAACGCCGCGCTGGGGGTACAAAGTACACACAGCGCGCACACACCCAGAGATACACTTTAAACCTTCACAGTAATGCAATGCAATGATATTACACTTTAAACCTTATGCAGCAATGCAGTGTGATGCTATTACACTTTAAACCTTAGCAGGGCAATGAGCACACGACACCAATTGTGATTTTACCGCTGGGTTCCGACACCACAGTGGATTATTTCTGAAAGGGGGTTTACAATACAAATTATACACTACAATACAAGACAATATATAACAGAATAATGGCTACAGGTCAATGATACATACGTGAGAATATTCGCGTGCGCTTCCTGGTCTAGTCCTTCGTAATCAAATAGATAACGTTGTGAGTCTTGTGGCTGGCCGGGCTGCAGCAGGCTTTATTTATACAAGTCTTCCAAAAGCAATACAATGGATACTGTAATCCCTTTGTCCATTGGACACAGGAATGCACTTTTACAGTACAGGAGAGGTCATAGGTTGATTTGAAAAGGTAGGCGATGTCTTTCTCAACTGCTCTGGTGGGTGGTCTCCTCTGGATTCCCGCCGCATACATAATATACAGTAAATACAGTTTATATCTATATTCTGCTTCTGCACATAACTATCCGCAGGAACATGCGATCTTCCGCAGACCAACACCGGAATGTTACCCTTAAAATACTCTACAGCTGGATACCAAATACCACCTTATAACCTTAGTCTGTCCCCTCTTATCCTGTAAAGGTGAATCCCTTTGTTCTGCAACCATTTAAACAGCTATAACTTTCTGATGTGGTGCAAGGAGACTATGTGTACATTGTGCACTATTTGGATTAAATATGTAATGTGTTTTGATAGCTCTCCAAGCGTTCACAAACTCTACCGTAAATACCCATACCACACACTGATGCGCACGGAGCGACCATACGCAAATTGCGAATATGTGCACGCACAGCAGAACAAGTACACGCGCGGAGGCCATCTGTATGTTGTTTGTACGTGATGTGTGTACTGCAATATTTTTTGACTTTGACACCCGCAATTGAGCATTCAAAGACTAACAGCCAAATACGAATGAATAGTAAATTCCCGTGTTGTATGAACAAACAGCCGCATTTGACCGATGGTCTATTCATTCGTATTTCTGAACTTTGCCGTCAAAACCATTACGAATAGCCCAAACACTGCCGAGCTTTGTGCTTAGTAAATTCCCGTGTTGCCACTTAGAAAAAAAAACAAAAAACGGACAAAATCGGAACTTTAGTAAATAAACCCCCAAGCGGCATGGCAAATGTATATTGTTGCATGTGTACTGCGGCCACAACACATGATAATTGCTCAGTTGTGACACAATCAAAGTTGCGATCGTGTCTGAGTGCAGTCCAATTCGATTGGATGCAAAAATTACATGACAAGCTCTGTACCTTGCCCCTAGGAGAAACCCTTGCCTGCACCCATAGACATATTTATAATGGGTGCAGTGTCTGCAGTGCACACAGGCCCCTGGTCCAAGGGGGACCCCATACTGCACAACCTGCACCCAAAGTACACTTACCTTGTGCCCGCAAGTGAGTCTCTACTCTTATGTGGCGCCATCTTTCCAGTGACATCTTCAGGACAATGGAACCATGCAGTTAAAGCAAAAACTCTGCCACTTTGCTCTCTTGTGTGCATGGGCCATCTTCTGGAATATCACTGGGAAGATAGCACCATGAAGGAGGAGGAGGAACTCGCTTCCTGGTACAGAGTAACAGTCTTGGTCTGGGGTTGAAACTGAGGGGTGCTAAATTTTAATCTACATGTCCTAACTCTGATTAAAACTGAGGATTCTTGGCAATTTTATGTGTTTATGCGCTTATACTTAATGAATTACATATTCCTGCATTGTCTTTAGTAAGGGGCTATTAAGGGCAGCAAATTCCAAATTCTAAGAATCAACAGACAAGGGCTCCCGCTGCAGTCATGAACTAATAACCAGCAGGTGAGAGGCAGACCAGGAAGATAAAGGGAGCATGAGCCAATCAGCAATTCAGTGAAGACAAGCCTCCCCTTGATTATGATTCCCTGCAGCTGTCCCACTACATGTCCTGCTGTCTTATGAGTGCCTGGCATTAGCGTAACCAGGCAACTCACCAAAGCCAAAGTACCCCCGCCCGCCACATTGGCTCAGCGTTCAGGTTGCCATGAAGTCGGCGGCAGGGGTGGAAGGAAGCAAGCGTCCCGGTTGCCTAACAACGTACAGTACGTGATTCACGAGTGCGGTCGCAGCAAGATGGCCTCATGAAGCAATTCTAGAGGTCATATGACATCCCTATGGGTTTTGTCATAACACAGCAGATGGGTACTTAATAGGGTGTCTGGTTCCTGGGGATCTGGCCAACCAGCAGGAAAGGACAAAATGTCAGGTCCATCCCTGGAAAGGCAGTGAGCTGTATGTGTGTGTTGTAGTGGGAGGAGTTGGGGGCATGATACCTTATTTACACTAACAAATACCCTCATCTCCTATTTAAACCTGTTCCCTATTATCTAATTATACGCATATGCCTGCATATACTGTAGCTCTCTCTGTGCCGTCATGGAAAGTAGTGGTAATGAATAACTCATTTTACATTATCCCTGTAAAGTTTAGTTTTTCATTTTTGGTCAACTATGTGCTCATGTTTAAACTTTTACAATTGTGCAATCTCTTTTTGGACAAGTCAACTGAAAATGATGACCTTGCACATAATTCTCCACTTCTTTGCTCATTGCTTATCCCAGCCTCCCAGTTCCAGTTGAATTACAAACAGCATTTTAATTTGAAGTGATTTTGACATGTCCCTAGGAAATGGGCACATAGGAATAACCATTTACTGCATTATTACTTGGCTGCAAGCTAGTCATACAGTTTGCTTGGCCTGAATCTACTGGTATGGTTTGTTGGGCATATATAAAAACCCTAAGGTATAGCTAAAGCATTATTTTAGTTTGAAAACAAGTTACATTCATTTTTATGTGGCGGAATAAGCCAATTCACAACATATGCTCTGTTTAGATATTTTAGCATCCTTCTGGATATAAGTAAATACCTTAAATTTTTTTACAAAAATAATCACAATACGTACTGTATGTAATGGATGCTCTGGCTAAATGCTATTATATTTGCATGCAGGCCTGCACTGTTCTTCAGACTTGGGACAGTAACTTGGGTAGCCACCAGCAACTTTTTCTCCTTCTCCCTTTTGTACAACTTTTGCATTTCTCCTTCCCTCTTAAACCACTTATACCACTTTCACACCTAAAACCCGGCTCCAACACGGGGCACAAAGGGTTGGAGCCAGGTTATAGGTTGCTTACCCCTTTCACACCGAACCCGGGTCTTCCGGTGACCATGGTCTTCTTTCGAATAGTGGATGCTTGGAGTCTATATCATCTCCTAGGACTACTGAGCCTGGCAATCAGCTCTTTTTAGGCATGACCCGCATCATGACCCTGATCAGGGCCAGCTCTTGGCATGTTCCACCTGAGCGGCGGGACATCCACAGTAGGCGTGCCAATGTTCTGAAATCTTTTTTCTCTAACTGGCCCTTTAAGCAGCTTAAGGGGTACATTTACTAAGCAGTGATAAGAGCGGAGAAGTGAGCCAGTGGAGAAGTGCCCATGGCAACCAGTCAGCACTGAAGTAACATCTATAATTTACATACTATAAAATTATACAGAGCTGCTGATTGGTTGATGGGGAAATATCTCCACTGGCTCACTTCTCCGCTCTTATCACTGCTTAGTAAATGTACCCCTAAGCCACTTATCCAGTGCAGTGCTCAATCAGTGCATCTGTGGGCTGCGGCGACGGTAAGATGCTTGCGGGACCTGCAGTGTGTGGGCGGACTGCAGCAGATGCAGAGCCGGATTAAGGGGGGAGGAGGGGGTACCCACTCCTAAAGCGCCCTCCAGCTTTGGTTACAGCTGGCAGGGGAGGAGGCAGAAGGAGCAGCTGTAAACAGTGTGACCACAGCCTACTTATATCTCTTTCACACCGCACAAATAACCCGGTATCGAGACGGGTTGCGCGGGTCACTGTGCGGTGTGAGTACGGGTCAATGCCGTCCCATGCCGGGTTGCACCCAGGAAGGACCTGTTTTCAATTCTCGGATGCGACCCGACATTGCGATGTGAAAGGGGTATTAGTCAGTCAGTGATAGTGCAAGGTAAGAGGGAGGAGAGTAGGACACTGTGGGCCTAATTCAGACCTGATCGCTGCTGTGCGGTTTCGCACAGCGGGCGATCAGGTCTGAACTGCGCATGTGTCGGCGCTGCAGTGCACCGGCACATGCCAGAGATGCAAGCAGCATCTCTGCCCACGATCGCCTCTGCCTGATTGACAGGCAGAGGCGTTCACTGGGCTGGAGGGGGCGGACTGGCAGCGTTAGGCCGCCGTTTTGGGGGTGAGGTCCGGGCAACGCAGGCGTGCCCGAACCATGCGGTGGTAGGGCCATGGCAGCTGCGTGACATCACGCGCAGCCACTGCGACCGGGAGAGCGACGGGTAGCTTCCTGCCAGCTCGCAGGAGCTGCGCTGGTAGGGAGCTACTCTTCACGTACA
Source organism: Pseudophryne corroboree (assembly GCF_028390025.1). Taxonomy (NCBI): domain Eukaryota; kingdom Metazoa; phylum Chordata; class Amphibia; order Anura; family Myobatrachidae; genus Pseudophryne; species Pseudophryne corroboree. Next base: position 188,208,796 of record NC_086446.1, on the reverse strand, counting down.
AAAGCATCGCACGGCGGGTCTGTGTCTCTGTGATGACAGATGCAGGACAGCATCAGACTGTCAGTGATTGACAGTCTGATGCTGTTTGGAGGCAGTAACGGCCTCCATGTCTCTAATCAGATGTGTGATGCTGCCATTGCAGGGGAGGGAAGGGGCCCCTCAGTGAGGCAGAAGCGTGGCAAGCGATGTGAGTCGCAAGTGTGATGAGCAAAGTAAGCCCGCAAGGTTATATTTTGTGTCCCATGTTACACTTTGTGTCCCATGTTCTGCACCTTACTCCTACCCCTGTCATTGCAGTTCACATGGTATGGTCACGCGGTCTGATTCCATCTAAGGGTAGCATTCACTGAAGCGGACACAGGGGTCTATTTTCTAAGCCTTGGATAGCGATAAAGTGGATGGAGATATAGTACTAGCCAATTAGCTCCTAGCTGCCATGTTACAGGCTGGGTTTGAAAAATGGCAATTAGAAGCTGATTGGCTGGTACTTTATCTCCGTCCACTTTATCTCTATCCAAGGCTTAGTAAATAGACCCCATAGACACAACCATGGCACCAGCTAGTGATACGCATCAGTAGTAGCTCATGTAATCATGGCCAGAAGGACGAGATTTGGACCATGAGCAAGAACCAAGAGGACAAAAGGGTCAGTGCAGTATAATGGGTTTTAAAAACTGTTTTGTGCTCCCTGCCTGACCTTTTGTGGACAGTTTTATTTTTTACCTAAAACTTCCTGCAACAAACTATATAAACTGCTGTACCGTTGTATAATGACCACATGAACCATCATGTTCATATACGTGTGTGTAAATCTGGCTCTGATACTAGCCGGTGCCTCCCAAGCCATTGACCTCATGGTCACTGCCTACCACAGTCCTCAAGGCACACTAACAGTCCAGGATTTAAGGGTAGCAATAATTGAGCACAGGTAACTCAATTAGTACCTCAGTTATTTTAATGTAACCATCTGTACTCAAGCATGGCTATCACTAACACCTGGACTGTAAAGATACCTTGAAGACCGAAGTTGGGAAACATTGAGTTAGATTATTAGAGCAGAGATTTTGTAAATTGGAAGAAGACAGTGCGGGAATAAAAAGTAATTTTTAGTGCAGACAGGACTCCCTCCTGCCACGCACACTGGGTTTACCGTACTTCACCAGATCTGTTAATAATGCTTACCAGCCAAATACTGTGTGTCTGCCACAGAGAGTGTGTGTACCCCATTGGACTAATAGCTATCTGCAAGCTCTCTGCTCTGATATGTGCTGCAAGCAAATCCAGAAATGTGGCAGTTGTGTTGAATTTGAAAATACACCGAATTTTAAAACATAATTCATACGTTTCAATGTTCTCTTAGAAAAAACCAAAACACCACTTTAGCTTAATGATGTGTTAGAGAAAGGGTACAAAATTTATAGCTAAGAGTTTACATCACCGACAACTGGAATGGATAACAATAAATTAATGTAAAGTGCTTACAGAACGTTCCCTGTGGTACATGATATTGATGCTCTAAGGAATTAGAATATATATCTTTGAGTCTTAGGAAGCCCAGATACAAAAAAGCCTTATAAACTGTCACTGTAGAGCATAATTTTTATAAAATGAATCTTTCAAAGGGCCATGAGATAAGCCCAGTAGCTTTTGTAATGTACTGTAGGTCTATTGTTAATGGAAGACATATGCACTGCAAATCTATGTAGATGTGAATGCTGAGATGTATTTGTGTTATCGTGAACACATGGTTTACATCTACTTTTTTAAAGGAAGTGATGTGGGTCAAATATGAAAAAATAATTGAGACCTGACATAATGAATAACTGCTATGCAATGGAATTATTTTTTTGTTTTATTAGAATGTGGCTGGAATGTTTTATTTTACTGTTGTAAGCATCTCAGGTGGTTCTTACATCTATCTGGGCCACCACTGACGTCACACAGATAATATGGTTGCAGATCCAAACTATCAATCAAAAAATAATAAAACATAGCAGATGGCTGCCTAACGGGTGGATCAGGGGCCAGTTGCAGGGCTTCACATCTTTCCTGTGGTTTACCCTATTATATACAGAGAGTCGGAAAGATGTCTGTTATTTTTGTGGAAATATGCAAGCACACAAAATATGCATACTGTATCTTGTACTTACAACTCCTTACACCTGGAGAGACAGTATGGAAGAGGGAAGGGACAGGCACATGTTCCTCTGACCTTCAAGCTTTCTTTATTGATCAATCATATATGTTATGACAATTACAGATGTGCGTCAGACCATTTTTGATGATTTTGTTTCAACTTTGTTGCCCGGTTTGGGATTCAGTTTTGGATTTCGACTGGTTTTGGATTTAAAAAACAAAACTAAAATCACATAATTTTGGCCTTTTTATGTTCCTATAGTATTATTAACCTCAATAACATAACAATAACAAGCTACCAATGGGCTTAAGGCAGCTTTGCAGTGGCAAAATGTAATCGGCACTACCATCCTCTCCTTCATCAATGTGTACATAATCGTCGCACAATAACTATTCATCCCCGCTGAAATCCACCATTACAGAATTCTCTGTACTTTGACGTAAAGGTCTTCCTCGTGGAATTAATTTTGATGAACATCATCCTTTCCACATTCTGGGGAAGTAACCTCCTACGTCGATCGCTGGTAAGGTTCCCGGCTGTGCTGAAAACGCTTTCTGAGTACACACTGTAGGATGGGCACCTAAATACTGCAAAGCCAGTTTGTACAAGGGCCTCCAAATTGCCTTTTTTTCCTGCCAGTAGTTATTGAGATTCTGTGACATGCTTAGTGTGTCATCCTTTGGATGGTGACCGTATCAGATGGAGTTACGGTAGAGGTGTTACTAATTTTAGGCAATTCTTTTAGACCCAACCAGATGTCAAAATATTGTGTTGACTTCTCTGCATCACCACTGGGTCATTTGAGAAAGCTGAGTTTTTTCCTGCCAGCTGCCAGAGAAAATGAAGGAGGAGATGTTGTTGTGTTATGTACCACTTGACCTACCAATTTGCTTACCAGGAGCTCTTTGCATCTCTTAAGATCTGAAGCAGTTAGAAAGAAAGACACAACATATGACTTAAATCTAGGATCAAGCATGGTCACCAAAATGTAGTTATCCAATTTCAAGATCTTGATAACTCTTGTATCCTGGTGAAGTGAATAAAGGACTTGATCTACAAGTCTGACATACTTTGCAGAATTGCTTTGTTTAATCTCCTCCTTGAATTTCTGTAGCTGATTTTCCAAAAGCCTAATAGGGGAATCACCTGACTCGAGTTAGCAGTGTCTGAACTCACTTCACAGGTGGCTTCTTTAAAGGGTTTAAGCACTTTGCACAAGACAGAAAGTATTATCCACTGTGCTGGGCTAAGGTACACTCCCCCTCCTCTCCCAATGTCATGGCTTGTTGTATAGCTATGGATGGCTTTTTGCTGTTCCTCCATTGACTAGAGCATATAAAGGGTGGAATTCCACCAGGTTACCAGATCTTGCTTCATTTGGTGGCTGGGCAAATTGAACTGTTCTTATAAGTGCTGCAATCTCCCACATCTTGTGGATGAATGTCGAAAATGTCCCGAAAATTTTCAGGCCACAGACAGCATCTCCTGCATGCCCATGTCATTTTTCTTTTTTAAAAAGGCCATATCACAAAGTTGACTGTGTGAGCAAAACATGGGACATGTTGGAATTCCCCCGATTGCAAATCCTGAGGAGAGACCAAGTGAGGTAAGCCATGTTGCTATGACATCCCTTAGTTTTTGTCTCTCAGTGAAGCCGATGATACACAAAGTAGCCTGGCTCTGAATGAGCTGGTGTTGTTTATTAGATTCTGCTTCTGCTGTTGAAGGTGATTCACCAACCCAGTAAGTTGTCACAGTCATGTAATCTTTAGTTTGCCACTACCGCTTGTCCACATGTCTGTGGTAAAGTGGACAGTGGGTAAAATAATAATACAAAATAATTCTAGTCCAAAAAGCGCTTCACTTCTCTGCTGCTTCTCTCCCAATAATGAGGTTTCACCATCCTCAAGGTAACAAAGTCAACCTAAAACAATAATCAGGAGACAGCGCTAAGATATGTCAGTTTTTCCTAATTATATAAGGAGGATTTCTCTTTTTCACTCCTCAACACAACTTATGTTCAAAAAAGGACCACAGTTCCATATATCATATACAGATGAATTTCGGGTATTACACACCCCACATGTTCTTATACTCACACAAAATGATGGGAATAGAGAACACGTTCAATATTCCATACAAGCTTAGTGCTATCCTGATCCATGGATAGACGTTTCCAGTTTTTCAGCCAGTAACAGCATGTGTTCTAATCTCCAAACAGTTTTAATGATTCTTCCACCGATGATTCCTCATATGGACATTTGTGGAAAAAGAGAGACACAAAGCACTGCTAGTGCATTACCACAAACAACCTTTTAATGTCTCACATAAATTCAATCCATCCAAACATTTAAAATACATATAAGTTAAAAAAAAGGACTCTCCAGTGCAAGTTTGCCTACCAGAACGGGACGCTCATACAGGATGAGCATACAGCGCATAAGATGTTATAGCCCGGGCATGCAGCTACCCTTCTCCGTACGGCGGCTCCCCTCAGTGACAAATGTGCAACTCAAAGTCCAAGCTACCTCTCACCTGTCGTCCAACGCGTTTCTACTCTTTGGGTCTTTGTCAAGGCACGCTGTGGAGTCACAGTACTTGTACGTTATGGCTACACAGTGGGGTACAGCACAACATATTTTTTTTCACTTTTTAAAAACCTTGTTCACAAATGACATTGCGGACTCACACCGCTTATGTGAACACAGTGGGGTACGGCCTGCAGAGTCACAGTACTTGTACGTAATGGATGCATAATGGGGTACAGCCTGCAGAGTTACAGTACTTGATTGTTATGAATACACAGTGGGGTATGGTCTGCAGCGTCACAGTACTTGTACATTATGGATACAGAGTGGGGTACAGCACAAAAAAATATATAGTTTTTAACTTTTTTACTTTTCTTGACTTTCAAATTCTTTTTACTTTTTTTTACTTTTTTAAAGTTTTGGTTACTTTTTTACACTGGAGCGGATGGGCACTGGATAGGTGCATTGTCAGCACTGGGTTGGATGGGCACAGGACAAATGTGTTGGCAGCACTGGAGCAGATGGGCACTGGACAGGTGCGTAGGCAGCACTGGACCGGATGGACAGTGAACAGGAGCGTTGGCAGCACTGGAGCAAATAGACACTGGACAGGTGTGTCGGCAGCACTGGAGCAGATGGACACTGGGCAAGTCCGTCATCAGCACTGGAGCGGATGGGCACTGGACAGGTGCGTCGTCAGCATTGGAGCGGATGGACACTGGACAGGTGTGTCATCAGCACTGGAGCGGTGCATCAGCAGCACTGAAGCGGATGGACACTGGACAGCCAATTAATTAAGACAGGCCAGCCACTTAATTGAGTCTGAACTCAGCACAGTCACTTGTACCAGCAGATTACAGCGCAGTTTACAGCAGCATGCCTTGTATAGTCTGGAGTTTGGACATAGGCCCTCATTCCGAGTTGATCGCTCGCTTGCTGCTTTTAGCAGCAGTGCAAACGCTAAGTCGCCGCCCTCTGGGAGTGTATCTTAGCTTAGCAGAAGTGACCGAAAGGTTAGCAGAACTGTGCTGAAATTTTTTTAAGCAGTTTCAGAGTAGCTGCAGACCTACTCCTTCCTTGCGGTCACTTCAATCTGTTTAGTTCCTGCTTTGACGTCACAAACACGCCCTGCGTTCGGCCAGCCACTCCCGCGTTTCCCCAGGCACGCCTGCATTTTTTAGTACACTCCCGTAAAATGGTCAGAAACACCCACTTCCTGTCAATCACTCATCGATCAACAGAGCGACGGAAAAGAGTCGCTCGGCCTTGTGTAAAACTGCATAGTTTTTTGTGAAAGTACGTCGCGCGTGCACACTGCGGCCCGTACGAATGCGCAGAAATGCCGATTTTTAGCCTGATCGCTACGCTGAGAACAACGGCAGCTAGCAATCAACTCGGAATGACCCCCCCATAGCCACTTGAATCAGTACAGTACAGCGCAGCATAAAGCAGCATGCCTTGTACAGTCTGGAGGCTGGACACAGCCACTTGAATCAGAAGAGCATAGCGCAACATACAGATTGAAATGTTGCCAAGTCGCTGCCACGGGTCCCTTAAATAGAATCCAATAGAATGCGAGAATCTGACACAAAAGCTAGGTCTCGACCTGGAATCTGATTCTGGTGGGAACACCCAAGCCACAGCTTATGTAGACTCAGATCTATAAGTTCGAAGAGGTTCAGATTTCAGGGAATCTGAACCGCTCATCTCTAATGACATTACCTGAAGGTAAGTGACAAGATTTTAACACATTTTAGAGATATGTTCACCTGCTGCAGGGTTTCCCAACCACGGTCATCAAGGCACAGTCCAGGTTTTAAGGATAGCCATACATCAAAGGTGGTTTAATTAGTTCCTCAGTGTTTTGATTTAACCATCTGTGCTCAAGCATGGACATCACTAAAATCTGGACTGTTGGTATGCCTTGAGGACCGATGGTGGGAAACACTGACCTACTGTATAGCAGTGTGCAAATGTACAGTTGTACTCAAAGTAACAATACAGGATGGTACAGGGTCTCCTCAGAGCTATGTACTACACATCCACGTAGTACTGTGGCGCTCAAACACAGTGGCAAGATGCACCACACTAAAGGGGCCTGTAAAGGTAATGAGATTGCGCAGGAGCCCATTCCATTACCAACAGTAATAATATGCAGGTATCCAGAGGGATGTCCAGAAAACATGCCGAGGTAGAATAGTAGATTCCAATGAAAAATCTAGATAAGTAAAAAGAAAAATAGGAGCAGCAACAGCACAATCCAAACAGATGGGCAATATAACCAGTACAAAGCTGCTGGCAAGATTTATACTGCAGTCTACCAATAAGCAGGGAGCTCCCAGAATAGCCTCCGTAACCATAAACAACCCTGCACAGCTGGGAGCCCCAAGAAACAACACTGCCATAAGCACACAAACAGCACAGTCATGGAAACTGGTTCATCCACTGAAAGCATGCTGACATGGGCTCAAGTCAAGAGACCTTCATTCAGAATGTTGATCCCAGAATGGAGATAAGTTCATTACATTGACTTGAGCAGAGCGGGGTGTTATACAGCTCACCAGCCTGTGAGTGCATGTAGGTAATGAGTAACAGTGCAGGATGCTGGAAAAGGTCTCACTGGAGCTAAGTGGAAGACTACTCTCTTCTACTGCGGTACTGTAACATATGCTCAGTAGTAGCCTCGTGGCCATCTTAAAGCTTCCCTGAAGGAAGAGAAACATGGAGTCTTTGCAGTAGCACACTCCACTTTCACCCCCAAAAAAATTGCATTGTGAAGGATATGGGGAAGAGAAGGAGCAGCAGGACAGGAAGGTGAAAAAAGAGAAAAAATAGAGAGCGCAAACAAACTTAATTAATAGTATTTATTATACTGATCTATAGAAACCCATAACCACTGGGTATTAAATCAATAAAATCACAAATTATATTGCATATGTGTACATACATTAAAATAAATGTAATAAATGGGATCCTCTAACCTAAAATTCACAAAAAAATGACTGGACACAAAGTTCTCCATTTGATATGGCAATAAAATGTATCCGATAGTATAAATAAATATAACCATTTTTTTTTCTTTAGCTCCGTAATCCACAGAATAGTTCAAATAGCTAGTGCAAGACTTCACTCTTTGATATATAGTTGCAATTCATTGGAGTGAAAAGTTTTCAAGTCTCTAATAGCAAGTGCACTGGTGTTTGTCCGGCTTCCAAGAAGTTAATCTAAATGCAGCGGCTCCGTCACACGCTCTCTACAGGTGGCAATGAGAGAGATGTTTGGAGTGGTTGCGGCCTACCGCTTCCAGGGTGATTCGGACCGGCGGCGCTAGGAGTCTCCTCGCGCTGGCTAGTTACACCGATCACTTGTGGATAAAATGGTTGTTAGCCACGGTCCCCGTTTGCAGGAGGACCACTTCTGGTGGCTCCAAAATTGAAGAGAGCGGTGCAATGCAATGCAGAGCCATAAATGTATGTGTCCGTGGAAAAGGCAAGAGTCCCACAGCCTATACCCTGACGCGTTTCTCGACCAAAGGCACCGGTCGTTTCTTCAGTGGGGAAAAGACCGGTGCATTTTTATCCACAAGTGATCGGTGTAACCAGCCAGCGCGAGGAGACTCCTAGTGCCGCCGGTCCGAATCACCCTGGAAGCGGTAAGCTGTAACCACTCCAAACATCTCTCTCATTGCCATCTGTAGAGAGCGTGTGACTGAGCCGCTGCATTTAGATGAACTTCTTGGAAGCCGTACAAACACCAGTGCACTTGCTATTAGAGACTTGAAAACTTTTCACTCCAATGAATTGCAACTATATATCAAAGAGTGAAGTCTTGCACTAGCTATTTGAACTATTCTGTGGATTACGGAGCTAAAGGAAAAAAAAGGTTATATTTATTTATACTATCGGATACATTTTATTGCCATATCAAATGGAGAACTTTGTGTCCAGTCATTTTTTTGTGAATTTTAGGTTAGAGGATCCCATTTATTACATTTATTTTAATGTATGTACACATATGCAATATAATTTGTGATTTTATTGATTTAATACCCAGTGGTTATGGGTTTCTATAGATCAGTATAATAAATACTATTAAATAAGTCTGTTTGCGCTCTCTATTTTTTCTCTCTTTTTTCAGTGCTATACAGGGTTGCTAATACCCTGGTTTGTGAGAGCAGCAAACAGCATATCAGCACAGGTTCAATTAGGGCGCCTTTCTTCTGGTGGTTTTTTTTAGGACAGGAAGGTGGCCTGCTGGATCCGACATGACATGACATGACATGGGGCTGATCCCTACTGTAAGCAGGAATGCAATTTATGTGGTGGCAAGTGCCTGGAAGTTGGGCAGTCACTAGGAAACACCAAAGTGTCAGAAGTGGCCAGACCAGAGCTCAAGACTCCACTCTCATCATGCCCCCCCTGTGGGTGCAAGTTGGGCCCATAAGTCAAAAGGCTGCCACGAGGATACCTGACTCATTGGCCCCTGCACACTGCCCAACGTGCACCAATGAGCAGTGGCGTAAGTTCGTCTAAGTCGCCCAGAGGCAAAATAATTGATGATGCCCTATATATATATATATATATATATATATATATATATGACGATGGGCTTTCAGCCCGAAATATATGTAGGTTTTAAATTCCAGCACACTGCAAGATACCAGAGTACCACCTGCATTTCCCTCTACATTATTGGGCTGCCATACCCGAGGAGGGCACCGGAGCAAGATTTACTGAACATATAGGCTGAGTGCCGGGAATACCTTTATATATATATATATATATATATATATATATATAAAATATATCACAAATCTGAGGGCGCTAATAAAATTATTAGAAAAACAGTATATCAATAATGACGTTAAGGAGAGTATTGTGAAACATAAAGACAATATAGATAAAAATTGATTTACACTTCCACACAGGAAAGCACATATAATTAAACATATAATAGCATCAGAAATTGTTCCAGTTGAACGAGGCAAATGATTTTTCTTACAGAATGATTGTTCAATTAATGGTACAGATATCGAAAAGACATAGAACCCAACATGTTTCATCCCAAGGACTTCTTCAGGGATAAGTATCTAAACAATAAATGCAATAACTGAATACAATACATGATAATATTAACAAGATCAGATCATAAATTATAAAAAAACATAAATTATTAACGATCATCAAGATGCATAAATACATACCAATGATTATGGAAAACATGATGAACAGAGAAATGTCACTAGAAGTGCCGGTTTGAAACAATCCTGAAAACACATAATTTTTAAAATATCAGAATCTGTTTTAACAAAAAATTCCGAAGAGGAGAGCAGGTTTGACAGGATGTACATACCATAATGGGTTTCCCATATGGGATATCAGTAAAAACATTGATTTAAAACTGGATAGGTAAATCCTCCAAGACAGTGACAGTGAGGACATTGGCTGGGGAGGCACTGGTTATGCGCGCGTCTCCAGAAAAGGGGGCATGGCCACTCAAATGGGGGCATGTCCTTCAGTGTAGTAGGACCCCTTATACTATACTGTGCCCCTTTCACCTTATACCACACAGTATGAGCCAAAATTCACATTACAGCACACGGTATGAGCCGAAATTCACATTATAGCACATGGTATGAGCCGAAATTCACATAACAGCACACAGTATGAGCCGAAATTCACATTACAGCACACGGTATGAGCCGAAATTCACATTACAGCACACGGTATCAGCCGAAATTCACATAACAGCACACGGTATGAGCCGAAATTCACATAACGGCACACGGTATCAGCCGAAATTCACATTACAGCACACGGTATGACCCGAAATTCAGATTATAGCACACGGTATGAACCGAAATTCACATTACAGCACACGGTATCAGCCGAAATTCACATTAGAGCTCACGGTATCAGCCGAAATTTTTATTACAGTACACGGTATGACCCGAAATTCAGATTATAGCACACGGTATGAGGTGAAATTCACATAACAGCACACGGTATCAGCCGACATTCACATTACAGCACACGGTATCAGCCGAAATTCACATTACAGCACACGGTATGACCCGAAATTCAGATTATAGCACACGGTATGAGGTGAAATTCACATAACAGCACATGGTATGTGCCGAAATTCAGATTACAGCACACGGTATGAGACGAAATTCACATTACAGCAAATGGTATGAGACGAAATTCACATTACAGCACACAGTATGATACACATTTCAGGGACAGGGAGAGAGAGTGACAGTAGTGACAGAGAGAGTGACAGAAGGGACAGGGAAAGTGACAGCAGAGGACATAGGGAAGCAGGGAAACATTACCTGATATGTGCAGCGGAGGTGTGGAAGGGACTGTCGGCGGCAGTGGTGGAGGAGCCCATGGTCTGCGGGGGATGCGGCGGTACTAAGCTGTCCTTTGTTGCTGCGGCGTTGATGTCCCTCTGACCACTGCCAGTTGTGGTCTGCGGTGGTCAGCTTTCAGTGGCGGTGCAGCGTACGGCAGTGAGCGTTGGTCAGCGGTGAGCGGCGGGCGGCTGTGATATATACATATATATATTTTTTACATTTATTTTATTTATTCCTCATTGTCCCTGCAGTCCAAGTGATCTGGGGGTGAACTGCAGTCCAAGTGATCTGGCCGAGATCACTTGGGCTGCAGCTCACCCCCAGATCACTTGGACTGCAGCTCACCCCCCAGATCACTTGGACTGCAGCTCACCCCCCAGATCACTTGGACTGCAGCTCATCCCCTGATTATCTGAAGGTGAGTTGCAGTACAGGTGATCTGAGGGTGAGCTGCCCAGTCACTTCCCACCCAGTACAACTGCCCCCCCCTCCCCACCCAGTACAACTGCCCCCCCTCCCCACCCAGTACAACTGCCCCCCCCCTCCCCACCCACTCCACCCACCACCAACAACAACAACAACAACAACCCCACCACCTCGCCTGTGTGGTGATGGGCCCCGTTCCAGAGGGTGCAGGTGCTGCTGTGAGGAGAGCGGGGGACGATCAAGGTGAGCTGCAGTTACAGCGCTGCCCAGCGCCGCCGCATGGTCCCCAGCCCGCTGCCTCCGTAGCACCTGCTTCCCTGACATGCAGTGCAGCTCTAACATCGGGTCCCGCCGCCGCTTCACTTGCCCGTGCTACTGTCCAGACGTGATAGCGCCACAGCAGCGCCGGGTCCCGCCGCCGCTTCAGCCCACCGTTGATTGGATCAGCGGATCCAGTACTGGATTCACTGTCCAATCACATCTGCCTCGCTGACAGGGGCGGGTTTCCCCTGTCAACGAGGCACTTGCATAAGTGCCGCTTACCCCGTTGATTTTCAATGGGCTTTTATGGCCCAGTCCTTGCCCCCCCCCCCCCCCCCTGTTTTAGCCCATTTCTATTGATGACGGGAGGCACTGCTATCAGTGCCTCCCAAACTGATGAAAAGAGCTGAAATGGGTAGCATAATATAAAGAAATAACTTATGACACAGAATATGTGTCATAAGTATCTTCTTTATATTATTCTAATCATTTATGGCAGGGGAGGCACTGCCTCCCCTGCCTCCCCTGACTGCACGTCCCTGCTCCAAGAGGTTTTATCCTTACAAGGGACTGCTAAATATGACCAACAGTTATGCTGGACCTACAGATAAAGGGAGGGTAAGGAGCCATCAGGAAGATCATGCCGAAATTTTATGAAAATGGTTATACATACCAGGAAAATGGATAATCGTTAAGGACACCACTGAACTTACAATGGTTCCACAAGATGGTGCAGTGGTAATCACCAATCAGACCGAAAGTGATCTATAGGAGTTTATATACACCAGGTGTCAGGTCTCTGGTTTTGTCTGTCCCCGGCGGGGGCACTAGTGGGTCAGTGTTGGTGCGATGTACAAAGCGTGGAGGCAATATAAAAGTCCTGCGCATATGCGCTGATGTTTATTAGCACAGAGCAGATGGTATAATAATGAATAAACTGAAAACTGGCAATGTAGAAAACAATGATGGATGACTGAATCCAAACAACTGAAAGTCTCTTGCAGCAAAATATAAAACAACTTGACACTGAATGCAGATGATATAAGCAGAACTCCAATAGTGCTTGAAAGCACACAGTCTCTTTATAACACAAGATAAGATGAACTGATAACTGTTTGAAAAGCAGAACTCCTGTATATTTGAGAAACACACAGTCTCTATATAGCACAAGTCCATATAGCCACACTAGGCTTAGGCAGGTGTTAGGGTCTCCTGCCCTGTGCTGCCACGTCGTCATGGCAACCGGGAGACAAGTGCTAGCGGAGTAACCTGAGCGCAGCTGATACTCCGGTTCGGGTCTTTTGCTGTGCAGTGGTTACAGGCATGGGATCCGGTGCTGGTTTTTGTGCTCACAGTCTGTGAGGTCTGAGGGGGGCGTGGACAGCACCTGCTTTATAAGGCCTCTTCTCAGGTTAAGCAGATGCTGCTGAATCTTTGTTGGTTAGTCAGTTCCTGAAAGTTAGCCAGTACTGTGTAGCTTTGTATTTTGTTGTTGCTTACTGCAAATAGGCCTGGGCATTTGGTACTACACTCTGCCAATCCAGACCTAGCAGTAAGACTGGAGTCAGTCGTTTAGCCTGCTGAGGTTCTTTTGCTATTCTGTGAACCCAGCAGGTTTGTGGCTGTACTTTCAGACCTGCCTGCATAATCCTCTCTCACTGTGCAGGGCGTCCATGTGTCAGTTTAGTGGCAGTAAGATGAACCTGGGCCCTGCAAGTGAGAATTAGGATTGTGGAGACTCTCCTTGTGTCTATTATTCCATCTCTGACCAAGGAGTTTACTGCCACACCCGTTGGTAACCCTTTAGGGTTTTGCTGTTGCCCTTAGCAACAGCATTTCGGGTTCTCTACGTATTAAAACACAACATCTTGCTTTTTCCATCTGAGCATTTCTAATACTAGGGAGACACCCAGTTTCTTAGCCTCTGGGCTTCTCTGTTCACTCTGTGTTGGTTTTGTTACCCTATCACCTTCTGTGTACGTTATGTCATATTTCCCAGTCTGTCTGTGAGTTCATTTGTTTTGCATCCCTCTCTGTTCAGACACCAGTACATTCCTGCAGGCACTGGTGTGCATAACAGCAGGAGACAGTCTCTAAGCAATAAGTTGGTATAACTGCTGAGATGCACAGATGATATGCTGATAACGAAGTGCACAGGTAAGGTAATGAAATGAACACCTGAGGAGAGTCTCTTACTGCTGATGAGTTTGTGGCTGGCTGTGGCTGGAGTCTGGAGTAACAGGAGAGCTGTAGAAATGGTAACTGGAACAATGAAGATAACCACGGAGGAACGCTGGAAACAGGAACACAGGAACCAGGAGAACTAGACACACGGTATGTGACTCGTTGTCCGAGGCGATGTGAGTGAGCCACGGACTCGAACTTATAACCCTTGCTCTGCAGTGATTGGTCACTGAACTCTGGCTGGAAGAACAGCGCTGGATTGGATGCCTGGATCAGCTGAGTGCAGGTGTCATGGCAGCGTCCATACAGGCCAGATGCCGGCACACAGCGGAATACACACACAGGACCAGACTCCGGGAGATGACGCTCGCGGTCAGTGCATTCATGCAGCCGCAACTGGGGCCATGACCTCCGGAGGCCTGCACACCAGCGCGCTGGTAAGTGAGACGTAGCTGAACGCCGATTCCTGACACAAGGTAAGGGACAAATAGCTTGACATTATGAAGCTATGCGCTGCTCATCAAGATTTGGGAATATAATATTTCCCTAAATAATGATCAGTGATCAGACATATAGGGTGCATTAAAATAGAACATTACATCCCTTAGGTCAGCCATTTTCAACCTTTTTTTTTTTACTCGCGGCACACCGAACACTATTTTAAAATTGCCAAGGCACACTATCCATTCCCCCACAGAACCCCCCCCCCAAAAAAAACACACACATTGGCCCTCACAGTAATAAAAAAATCCACACATACATTGGCCTACACAGAAAAAACAATCACATTGCTCCCCACATAAATCATGTTGCTCCTTATATAAATCCTATTGCTCCCCACATGAATTATTCACATAAATCCTATTGCTCCCCACAGGAGAAATAACATAACAAATATTAGCCCCTACCTGTCAGCTGTCCTCCTCCCTATCCCTCAGTGGTGGGGGTTGTTCATAGTGGATTGTTGCGAATACTGAGCAGCGGGCGGGCGGACAGGTGTAGATGTGAGTGAGCAAGGAAAGCTGTGGATGCAGACGGGAACTGGAAGATGTGTATGCAGGTGGGTGGGCTGGCTGGGTGGTGAGTTGCAGTGGCCGTTACCTATGATATCACACCGTCGCGTCATCAAGGCACAGGTCACAGCCGGAGCATGACTGATCCTCTAAGAAGAGCCCGGGCCAACAGTTCACTCTGAAGGTGCAGGAAGCTGCTCTGGCTTCGCGGCACACCTTGCAACTGGTCGCGGCACACTAGTTGAAAAAGCCTGCCTTAGGTTAATATAACGATAGAATATGGGCCACAATACAAATTTACATAAAGTGACCATAGAGCACCGCAACAAAGATCTATTACATATGACGACGAAACCCAAATTTAAGTTAACTGAAGGCACTTAATAAGTGGTATTAATACAAAAAATGGAATTAATCCTTAAAAAAAAGAGGACTTTCCATAAAGACCACATAATTAAAATTTTACAAGTGATACATAATCCAAGATAAGTGAAAAGAATATACAGACCACATATTTTATATGGGAGCAATGAACAATCATATAGAAAACAAAAAGGCATTGCTCCCATATAAAATATGTGGTCTGTATATTCTTTTCACTTATCTTGGATTATGGCCCCCATTCCGAGTTGATCGCTAGCTGCCGTTGTTCGCTGCGTTGCGATCATTTTTAAAAATGGCAAAACTACGCATGTGTATGAGCCGAAAGGCGCACGCGCGGCGTATGGGTACAAAGAACATTGTTGTTTTGCACTGCTTCTAGCAACGATTCCATTCGCACAGCCGATCGCAAGGAGATTGACAGAAAGTGGGAGTTTATGGTTGTCAACTGACCGTTTTCTGGGAGTGTTTGGGAAAATGCAGGCGTGTCCAGGCGTTTGCAGGGCGAGTATCTGACGTCAATTCCAGGACCTTTATCGCAGCAATCATCGCACAGAATAAGTTACTACAGGGCTGGTCTTGTTTTGCACAAAATGGTTTTGTACCGCTTGGCTGCACAGGCGTTCGCACTCTTGCAAAGCGAAAATACACTCCCCCGTGGGCGGCGACTATGCGTTTGCACGGCTGCTAAAAGTAGCTTGCGAGCGATCAACTTGGAATGAGGGCCAATGTATCACTTTGTAAAATTTTAATTATGTGGTCTTAAATTATGTGGTGTTAAATTTGGGTTGACTAGTTGTCATATGTAATAGATCTTTATTGCGGTGCTCTATGGTCACTTAATGTAAATTTGTATTGTGGCCCATATTCTATCGTTATATTAACCTAAGGGATGTAATGTTCTATTTTATTGCACCCTATGGGGGGTATTCAATTGTTTGAAATGTTAGTTGGGTGTCTGTTTTTTTTCCTATCTAACAGACAGGAAAAAACAGACACCCATCTGACTTTTCAAACAATTGAAATACCCCCTATATGTCTGATAACTGATCATTATTTAGGGAAATATTATATTCCCAAATCTTGATGAGCACTGCATTGCTTCATAATGTCAAGCTATTTGTCCCTTATCTGGTGTATAAACTCCTACAGATCACTTTCGGTCCGATTGGTGATTACCACTGCACCATCTTGTGGAACCATTATAAGTTCAGTAGTGTCCTTAACGATTATCCATTTTCCTGGCATGTATAACCATTTTCAATGGTTCTTTCTTATTTTATTTTTCATAAAATTACGGTATGATCTTCCTGATTGCACCTTACCCTCCCTTTCTCTGTAGGTCCAGCATAACTGTTGGTCATATTTAGCAGTCCCTTATAAGAATAAAACCTCTTGGAGGATTTACCTATCCAATTTTAAATCAATGTTTTTACTGATATCCCATATGGGAAACCCATTATATGGTATGTACATCCTGTCAAACCTGCTCTACTCTTTGGAATTTTTTGTTAAAACAGATTCTGATATTTTAAAAATTATGTGTTAGGGCAAGATAGATAGTGTCAGGGAAAGAGAGGGATAAGTGAAGAGAAAGGGGATAGAAAGAGAGAGAGGGTGTCAGAGAGAGAAGGGGGGAGTGAGAGAGACAGAGAAAGAAAGAAAGAGAGGGAAGAGAGAGAGGAGCAAGAGAGAGATATGAGAGAGAGAGAGAGAGAGAGAGAGAGAGAGAAAGGGAGAGATGAATGAGTGGGATACAAACAGAAGGTGTCAGGGAGAGAAAGACCAACACAGGGAGAGAGAGAAAGAGACTGGCACAGGGAGAGGAAGAGAGAAGCAAGAGAGAGCGCGTGTCATAGAGAGAGAGAGAGAGAGAGAGAGAGAGAGAGAGAGAGAGAGAGGAGAGACAGCGGGAGCAAGCCGCAAAAAGAGGGGGTGTGAAGGAGAGAGAGAGAAGGGGAGCAAGGGAAAGAGGAGCAAGAGAGAGAGGGGAGAGAGACAGGGAGTGAGTGGGAGAGAGACAGAGGGTGTCAGGAAGAGAAAGCCTGAGATGGAGAGAGAGAGAGAGGGGAGGAGCAAGAGACAGTGTGTCAGAGAGAGGAGCAAGAGAGATGGAGAGGAAAACGCGAGAGAGAGAGAGACTCAGAGAGAGAGGATCAAGAGAGACAAAGAGAGAGCATGTCAGAAAGAGATTGTTAGAGAGAGGAGCAAGAGATAGAGTGTCAGAGAGATTGAAAGAGGAGAGCAAGAGAGTGTGTTAGAGAGAGAATGTCAGACAGAGAGAGGGGGAGCAATAGAGAGCGTCAGAGAGAAAGAGGAGAGTGTCAGAGAGAGAAGGGAAGAGTATGCAAGTGTGTAAGAAAGAGAGTGGAAAGTGTCAGAGAGGGGGGAGCAAGAGAGAGTGTGTCAGAGAGAGAGAGAGAGAGAGAGAGAGAGAGAGAGAGAGAGAGAGAGAGGAGTGACAGAGAGAGAGAGAGAGAGAGAGGAGCAAGAGGGAGTGTGGAGAGAGGTTCATAGAGAGAGGGGGAGCAAGAGAGAGTGTGTCAGAGAAAGACATGAGCAAGAGAGAGAGTGGAGAGTGTGTATGTGTGAGAGAGAGAGAGCAGGAAGAGTGAGTGGAGAGTGTGTGAGAGAGATGAAGAGAGAGTGTTTAAGAGAGGGGGGCGAGCGGGAGAGACTAGTACCTGCTACAATTGAAAGTCTGCGTTGTGATGGGGCAGGACCTTCACAGCATTAGGCCTCACCCCTTCCCATACACCTGTAAGAGGTGCGACTGCGCGTGTGGTGGTGCCTGCTGCCGTGCAGGTGTAGTCTCGGTACTCACCAGGCGCCGCTCTCTCTCACCTTCAGGTACCGGAACCTTCAACGGACCTGGCAATCTTCAATCGGATCCGGACACGGCGATTCCCTCTCGGAGCTGACCGACGACCGAGCTGAGAAGAGAATAGTTTACCTTAAAGGGGGTATCAACCCTTCTTCCACTGGAAAAGGGGATACCCCAGGGGTGACCGCGACCTTCACCGGTTGGGTGAAAGGTCATCACAGGCACAAAGCCTCAGCCACCCAGATTTCACACACTCGCGCTCTCGCACGTAGTGTGATGAAAAGGATTCTCACGTCCGTGAGCAATCCCGACTCCGGCGCTCGGGGACAGATAAGGGACAAACGTACATGGATGCTACTCACCGTCACAAGTCTTGCACTCCGATCTTCTCCACTTACAGGTCCCTGTAAGGAGGCAAAGAGAAACAGCCGTGCAGGGCCAAGAACTACCCTAGTGTGCGTCCGCTACACTAGCTACATAAACAGAGCCCTCAAACTAGCTCGTGTGGGTGGTGCAACACAACTATGCACAACTTAAACAACGCATACACTTTGCCCTGCACGGTAACAACATACATCACAATATCGGAATACAAGATCACACGGTGCTGTCCCTTTAAATCCCCCCCGCTGGAAAGGGGGTGGGCGCCGCACGGCCTACCCACCTCCTGTACCTTCCCTTATGTGGGCCTCAGGCCTGCCTACCTAAATACCTCAGGGTGGCCTGGGCCTAGCGCCCAGTGCCACCTTTATTCACCTCGGGGGGTACTTACTCGCTGGGCCTAGCGCCCCCTGACTGCGCCCAGGATGGAGGCCTGACTTCACCCACGGGCCTAGCGCCCGCCTAACTTGTTGCCCGTTGGGTGACCTGGGCCTTGTGCTCAGGGTCACCTTATAGGTACCTACTGCCCAAAATACACTAGGGCCTAGTGCCCTCTATTTGTCCCCAGGCCTATTGCCTGCTTTTGTCCCTCGGGCCTAGTGCCCGCCTACTGTGCCGGAAAGGGGTGGCTTGGGCCTAATGCCCAAACCCCCGTGACAGTCAATGACCCCCCCGCACTCCTAACTGCGCTCGGGCCTATTGCCCGCACGTGCCCTCGGGCCTAATGCCCGTCCCTGGTGGTCGAGGAAGGAAAAGGGGAGGGGGAAGGTTAGCCTCACTGAGGCCTCACCTAATCCGGGGGTCTCCGGCACCCTCTTCTGCCGCTGGCCCGTCCTGGCCAGCGGCGCCTCCGTCTCTTCTCCGCGTCCAGCCGCTGCTGGACATCTTCTTCAAGGGGCCTGGCGTCTCCTGGCCTCTTCCGCGGCCTCAGGACCTCTTCACCGCTCTTCGGCGCGGCCCGGTGTCTTCTCCCGGCGCCCTCTCTCTTCGCGCTCCCGCGCGCGGTCTTCAGTTCAGGCTCCCGCCCGGCGTCAGACGCCAGGGGCGGGGCCTATGACGCGGCGAGCGCCAATTGGCTCGCCGCGTCCCTCTCCTATTGGCTGCCGCTCCGGGAGCCGCGATTGGCTCCCGGAGGGCGCCAACATTCAAATGTCCCAGCAGCCTCTGGTCCGGTGCAGGGAAAAGGGTAATCCCTGCACCGGACACCCGCCGCCACACACTGACAGGCGCTGGGGACAGACAAGCTGTCCCAGCGCTGTCAGCGACGTTGTCCCGCAGGGGACACAGGCTCCCTGGCTGCTGCAGCTGGAATGTGTCCTGTAAAACAGGACACATTCCCACATTTCCCCCCCCCTTTTTCCTTTGTAGTCCCTACAAAGGTCTCCACGACGTCCCTTGTCCGCGGGTCAGGGAATTCCGAGGTCCAGCCAGCGAGGTTGTGTTCGAGGGACCAGCCCGGACGGGCTGTGACCCCACATCCTTATACCTCCAGCTCCGGGTTCCTCTTCTTACCTCCTGACCTCCATCGGCGGATCCTCTGGGGGAGTGGCATCTCCTCACGGTCGCTCGACGTTGGCCACCAAGGGGACTCTTCCTCCACGGGGACAACAGTCACCCACTCCTTGCCCTTCGGATCGTCTGTGGCATCGTCCCTGTCTTCAGGGTGTGGTACCGACCACCACCCAACAGTGGAATCCTCCGGGGCATCCGTTTCCTCCCGGGCAACAACCACCATCTGTCGCATCTCCTCGTGGGGCATCTCCAAAGGTCCCATGTCTTCCTCTGGAACGGGTCCTCCCACGGCATCTCGATCCTCTCCCCGTACGTCCGTCCATTTCGGCACTTCCGGCAGGTCTTCTTGCTCCAGGACCATCTCCTCCTTTTCACGGAGGGCATTCAACTGGGAGCACGACTCCACCCGATCCTGCCAGTCACTCTCGTCGGCGCTTCCGATGCCAGAATCGTCCTCCATCTGTTCTTGGAGGGATTCGTCGGCGGACAGCTCTCCGTAGTCCGAGTCCTCCTCCGATATCTGGACTGGGGTATTACTTTCCTCCTCAGCGTACTTCTTCGCTTCCGCTGGCACCTCTACTTCCTCAGCGTACTCCTTCGCTTCCGCTGGCATCGTTACTTCCTCAGCGTACTCCTTCGCTTCCGCTGGCATCTCTAGGTACCCAGGACACATCTGTTCCGCACGTCCTGGTCGTGGACGGTTCCATCGCGGGGAGATTCCGGACGTCTCAGTCACTGGGTCTTCACGCTTTTCTTCGCTGCGTGGTCTCTTCACCTCCCAGTCATTCACCTCCGCCTTATGCGGGAAAGGACTCTGCCTTACTGGGGTCACTTTCTTGGGACAGAGTAGGTCCGCGGCATCTTCCCAGGGGCACTCACTGGCCGCATGTCCTGGTCGCCGACACTTCCAACAAGGAAGGGCCACTGCCACCTTCTCCAAGACGGGTTCCTGGTCCACCTCCTTCACTGGGGAATCTTCACCCATTGGTTCCGGCTCAGAGGAAATGGGCACCTGCGAACTTCCTTCAAGCAGGGTCTTCCGCTCCATTTCCCTGGTTTCCTCCTCCCATCTCTGGGCGCGACCATCCGCAATCATCCGGTCTTCATTCCACGGACAATCGGGAAGCGCATGTCCTCTCGCCTCGCAGAGCGCACACACAGGCTCTGCAGCCACCCGGTCCCAAAGCTGCTGACGAGACTCCGTCATCTGCTTCACCGTGGCCTCGTAGTCCGTCCTGTCTTCAGTCCATGGACATTCCAGGAGCCGATGTCGGGGATCTCCACAGCTTTCACACCAGGAATCAACCTCGTCTTGGCTCAACTCTTCGTCCCAGGGACAACTGTTATGCTCATGCCCGTAGTTTCCGCAGAGCAAACACCAGGACTCCTTCTTCGCTTGGCCCTTCCGACGTCTTCGGTCCGCTTCCTGGACCACCTTCTTTGGGGACGTCTCTCGCCAAGTACACTTGTCGGCAAAGTGCCCTGTTTGCCGACATATCTTACAGGGCATCACAGCGGCCTTCTTGCGCCCCCTCTCCCGGCGCTCTTCCTTCTCACGCTGGACCGACCGCTGCACCATCTTCAGGAGGTCTGCCCCAGACACCGTCACCCAGTCGCTCTGGTCCACACACGTCCGGGGGTGAGTCTGTTCCGGAGCCGTCCGCAGGGAGGTCTTCTTGGTGGCGTTCCACATCGTGTCCGTGATCCGGTATCCTTGATCCTGCCGACTACGCCAAAATGTAAGAGGTGCGACTGCGCGTGTGGTGGTGCCTGCTGCCATGCAGGTGTAGTCTCGGTACTCACCAGGCGCCGCTCTCTCTCACCCTCAGGTACCGGAACCTTCAACGGACCTGGCAATCTTCAATCGGATCCGGACACGGCGATTCCCTCTCGGAGCTGACCGACGACCGAGCTGAGGAGAGAATAGTTTACCTTAAAGGGGGTATCAACCCTTCTTCCACTGGAAAAGGGGATACCCCAGGGGTGACCGTGACCTTCACCGGTTGGGTGAAAGGTCATCACAGGCACAAAGCCTCAGCCACCCAGATTTCACACACTCGCGCTCTCGCACGTAGTGTGATGAAAAGGATTCTCACGTCCGTGAGCAATCCCGACTCCGGCGCTCGGGGACAGACAAGGGACAAACGTACACGGATGCTACTCACCGTCACAAGTCTTGCACTCCGATCTTCTCCACTTACAGGTCCCTGTAAGGAGGCAAAGAGAAACAGCCGTGCAGGGTCAAGAACTACCCTAGTCTGCATCCGCTACACTAGCTACATAAACAGAGCCCTCAAACTAGCTCGTGTGGGTGGTGCAACACAACTATGCACAACTTAAACAACGCATACACTTTGCCCTGCACGGTAACAACATACATCACAATATCGGAATACAAGATCACACGGTGCTGTCCCTTTAAATCCCCCCCGCTGGAAAGGGGGTGGGTGCCGCACGGCCTACCCACCTCCTGTACCTTCCCTTATATGGGCCTCAGGCCTGCCTACCTAAATACCTCAGGGTGGCCTGGGCCTAGCGCCCAGTGCCACCTTTATTCACCTCGGGGGGTACTTACTCGCTGGGCCTAGCGCCCCCTGACTGCGCCTAGGCCGGAGGCCTGACTTCACCCACGGGCCTAGCGCCCGCCTAACTTGTTGCCCGTTGGGTGACCTGGGCCTTGTGCCCAGGGTCACCTTATAGGTACCTACTGCCCAAAATACACTAGGGCCTAGTGCCCTCTATTTGTCCCCAGGCCTATTGCCTGCTTTTGTCCCTCGGGCCTAGTGCCCGCCTACTGTGCCGGAAAGGGGTGGCTTGGGCCTAATGCCCAAACCCCCGTGACAGTCAATGACCCCCCCGCACTCCTAACTGCGCTCGGGCCTATTGCCCGCACGTGCCCTCGGGCCTAATGCCCGTCCCTGGTGGTCAAGGAAGGAAAAGGGGAGGGGGAAGGTTAACCTCACTGAGGCCTCACCTAATCCGGGGGTCTCCGGCACCCTCTTCTGCCGCTGGCCCGTCCTGGCCAGCGGCGCCTCCGTCTCTTCTCCGCGTCCAGCCGCCGCTAGACATCTTCTTCAAGGGGCCTGGCGTCTCCTGGCCTCTTCTGCGGCCTCAGGACCTCTTCACCGCTCTTCGGCGCGGCCCGGCGTCTTCTCCCGGCGTCCTCTCTCTTCGCGCTCCCGCGCGCGGTCTTCAGTTCAGGCTCCCGCCCGGCGTCTGACGTCAGATGCCGGGGGCGGGGCCTATGACGCGGCGAGCGCCGATTGGCTCGCCACGCCCCTCTCCTATTGGCTGCCGCTCCGGGAGCCGCGATTGGCTCCCGGAGGGCGCCAACATTCAAATGTCCCAGCAGCCTCTGGTCCGGTGCAGGAAAAAGGGTAATCCCTGCACCGGACACCCGCCGCCACACACTGACAGGCGCTGGGGACAGACAAGCTGTCCCAGCGCTGTCAGCGACGTTGTCCCGCAGGGGACACAGGCTCCCTGGCTGCTGCAGCTGGAATGTGTCCTGTAAAACAGGACACATTCCCACACACCTGCGAATCGCAGCACTGCATTATATTGCTGGCTGCTGCTGGGACTCAGGAACTTGCTATGTAGGGGCAGAGTGAGCCGTTACAATGTGTGCTCACATTATTGGGGCATCAATGTTTAAGGGCTCCTAGACGGCTGCCCTGTTATCTCCGCATATAAACTGCATAGAGAGTCCACTCCTGACTCCGCCTATGAGCCGCATCATAATAACATAATGGACCTACAGGGCTTTTGTAGCCCTGTAGGAGAAACGCTGTAGGATCACGTGCCCGTGCTGCTGGATCACCAGGGCATTACGATAATTTTTTTTATTCTAAACGCCATGTGCTTTGGTGCTCCCCCTTCGCCCCTCTGAATCTTCCAAACGCTCGTACATACCATGACTCTACATCAGGCTTTGCGGCTCCATTTTAACACAGCGATAACATGGGACGGTGGACAATGGAGGCAGGAGCCCAGTGGCAAATATCTCCATTGTCTCCCATAGTTCCACCTCTGCCAGTGTGGGATACACTGTGGTGTTTACTCACCAAAAAAAAAAAAATGTCTACTATCATACATAAATATGTACAGGTTCCTCCTTGGCCTTTTAAAAATGTGGGATTTTAAGTACAAATAAATAGTATTTTATTGCTGGTATATACCCCTTGAGATTATTAACACTGTTCTGTAAAAGTTTGTTTTTCATGTTATATTCTTTATATTCTTCACAAAGCTATGTCATTTGCAAAATCTGTTTTCATATTAGTTATAAAATAGATTATGAATGTGAGGCTACTGTTGTTGATTGAAGTCTCTGCTTTATGGACATGTTTCTGTATGTACAGTACATAGTATTTTGTTTGCATCCTTTAAATATGGTGCTATAAATCTTTAGGCTGGACAATGCTGACTGTCTTCCACTCACCTCAAGCCTTTTCACTATCAGTCCTAAACAATCACACTCTTTTTGTTCCCTTAGAGATTCGGAATGGCTGCCGACCTCCCAGGTGGGATCTATGGCCCTCATTCCGAGTTGTTCGCTCGGTATTTTTCATCGCATCGCAGTGAAAATCCGCCTAGTACGCATGCGCAATGTTCGCACTGCGACTGCGCCAAGTAACTTTACTATGAAGAAAGTATTTTTACTCACGGCTTTTTCTTCGCTCCGGCGATCGTAATGTGATTGACAGGAAATGGGTGTTACTGGGCGGAAACACGGCGTTTCAGGGGCGTGTGGCTGAAAACGCTACCGTTTCCGGGAAAAACGCAGGAGTGGCCGGAGAAACGGTGGGAGTGCCTGGGCGAACGCTGGGTGTGTTTGTGACGTCAACCAGGAACGACAAGCACTGAAATGATCGCACAGGCAGAGTAAGTCTGGAGCTACTCTGAAACTGCTAAGTAGTTAGTAATCGCATTATTGCGAATACATCGGTCGCAATTTTAAGAAGCTAAGATTCACTCCCAGTAGGCGGCGGCTTAGCGTGTGTAACTCTGCTAAATTCGCCTTGCGACCGATCAACTCGGAATGAGGGCCAATGTTGTGTCTACTTTTCAGTCCTGAGTATAGAAGCTCATCAGAATAAGGTATTGATTGGGAGAACAAATATCCTGTAACAGGCTTTGGGCTCTGCAGAAAATCACTTTTATTGAGTAAATGTATCATGATTTACTAGAAGCTCACGCTGAATTCACCTCTTCTGGTTCTGCTCCTATCTATGTGGCCTGTGCAAAAAAATAAAGCAGGATTGAACAGAGAAGAAAAATAGCTCAGTCATTTAATTTCCAGTTTCTGTTACTGGCAGAGATACGCATGTTGGAAATTAGTATACTAAGATTATATATTCAAGTGGAACAGTGTGGATGTACAATATTTTTTGTTTAATCTGTATTTTTATCCAAAACAATAACGATTTTCCTCTGCTACATATTGCTCAGTCAATGTCCTATCTTAAAGGCAATACCACTCTTTATGTAAAGTAATGATGTTCCCCTTGGTCGGTCCCTGCCACTTTGGACCTATGGCCAGTACTAGACCAAGAGGATCCCAGGATGAGAATTTCCTTTGACGTTCCTCCCCCAGTCCACCCACACTCCCATAGCCTCACACGGGTGGTCTTCTGGTTGCCGAATGGGCATACCATACTACACCCCCTCACACTTCGCCTCCATAGCCTCCCACACAAACACACGCTGCCCTTATAGAAACACACTGCCCCAAAGCCTCACACATACATGCTGCCCCATAGCCTTACACATACATGCTGCCCCCATAGCCTCACACATACATGCTGCCTCCATAGCCTCACACACACACTGTCCCCATAGACTCAAACACACATGCTGCCACATAGACTCACACACACACACCCGCTGCCCCCATCCTCTCACACACACGCTGTCCTGATAAGTCTCACACACATTCTTCCCCATTGCCTCACACACACACACGCACACACACTGCCCCCAAAGCCTCACACATACATGCTGCTCCCAAAGCCTCACACACAAACACACACATACCATATGTGTCGGCAGAAGTTTTAATTTATGGTTTAAACAGCTTTTGCAAATATTTGCACCGCAAGACCAGTACCTTGTTTTCTCAATGACATCAGCAGCATACCATATGGAAAGATATTGTGAAAATTAGATCATATTTAAAACAGAATTTATTGGTGACATATCCAAACATACATGTACGTTTAAAATGTGAAGCTGATCTGGGTGGAAGCCATACCTCCTAACATTACCCTCTTGAGGAGGGACAGAATGCTCTGCTCCTGGACTTCCCTCTTAATCTATGATTGCCATCACCTCTGGCGAAACACCTTTCTTATCCATTCACCTGTTCAACACAGGTGCAGGCAATCATATATTAAGAGAAAAGTCCAGAAGCAGAGCATTGTGTCCCTCCTGGAGAGGGTTATGTTGGAAGTTATGGGAAGGTCATACTTGCCTACCTGACCCTCTCCATGAGGGAGAAAATGCTCTGTTCCTGGACATTCCTGGTAATGTATGATTACCATCACCTGTGGTGAAACACCTTTCTTATCAATTAACTAGCTCACCACAGGTGATGGCAATCATACATTACCAGGAAAGTCCAGGAACAGAGCATTTTCTCCCTCATGGAGAGGGTCAGGTAGGCAAGTATGGGGAAGGTGTAATGGCATATAAGGTCCTTGGAACAAACCAGCAAAGGAGACCCCCAACGTTTTTTCGTCTATTCAAAGTGTTAGGACTTCATCAGCATCCTGAGAAACCTGGTGCACAGAGTGCCACTAAGAAATTTTCTCTACTTGCACCACTGGAGTCTCCCAGACATTCTAAAGGGGGGTACTGATGGGGGAGATGTGTGCTGAGCGATCTTAACACAGACCGCTCAGCACACATCTCTGCACACGCTCAGCACAGCGCGATGTGCTGAGCGAGGGAACGGATGGACGGGGGGCCGCTCACTTCACACAATGGTGAAGTGAGCGACCCGCTAGATTGTGCCTGCATGCAGGCTCAATCTAGCACTGGCGATAGTGATGCGCATCACTATCGCTGGGGGGCATACACACGGCAGATCCGTGCTTAAAATCGAAGCAATCTAGTCAGATTGCCTAGATTTTAAACATGGATCTCTCCGTGTGTACCCCCCTTAAGAGATAAATGTGTCCATAAGCCACAAACTGAAACTGCATTCACTGAAAAGTAGGAATTAGCAAGCCCTCAAACAGGACAAGCAGTCAGCAGATCCAGAACCATTGAAGTCACCCATTAAAATTATTTATTCTGAAAACAAAAATTAATTTTCATATTAGAACAAGCACAGATACCACTCATTAAATCAGTTACTGCTCATTAAGGCTATGTACACACTGTATTTAAAGTGTTTTAAGAGCATGTAAATTAATGGAAAAAAGTATATTTCAACCAAATCAGTAGAGATGAGCGGGTTCAGTTCGTCGAGATCCGAACCCCCCCGAACTTCACGTGGTTTACATGGGTCCGAGGCAGCCTCGGTTCGTCCCGCCTTACACGCAAAACCCGAACGGGGGAAAACGTCATCATCCCGCTGTCGGATTCTCGCGAGATTCAGATTCCATATAAAGAGCCGCGCGTCGCCGCCATGTTCACTCGTGCATTGTCGAGATAGAGAGAGGACGTGGCTACGTTCTCTGCCCGAATAGCCCAATATTAGCAAATCTCAGCTCAATATCTGTGCTCAGTATCAGTGCTGCATTGTGGAGACCAGTATATGGTATTACAGTACAGTAGTCCAGTGCTGTTCTCGCTGCCCAGTGTCACTCAGTTCTATTATCCTGAACAGTGCACAGTGTATCTGTGCTCATTATTATCATTGCTGCATTGTGGTGACCACTGACCAGTATATGGTAGTACAGTACAGTAGTCCAGTGCTGTTCTCGCTGCCCAGTGTCACTCAGTTCTATTATCCTGAACAGTGCACAGTGTATCTGTGCTCATTATTATTATCATTGCTGCATTGTGGTGACCACTGACCAGTATATGGTAGTACAGTACAGTAGTCCAGTGCTGTTCTCGCTGCTCAGTGTCACTCAGTTCTATTATCCTGAACAGTGCACAGTGTATCTCTGCTCATTATTATCATTGCTGCATTGTGGTGACCACTAACCAGTATATGGTAGTACAGTACAGTAGTCCAGTGCTGTTCTCGCTGCCCAGTGTCACTCAGTTCTATTATCCTGAACAGTGCACAGTGTATCTCTGCTCATTATTATCATTGCTGGTGTGGCCAGTATATGGTATTACGGTACAGTAGTCCAGTGCTGTTCTCGCTGCCCAGTGTCCGTTCTATTATCCTGAACAGTGCACAGTGTATCTGTGCTCATTATTATCATTGCTGCATTGTGGTGACCACTGACCAGTATATGGTAGTACAGTACAGTAGTCCAGTGCTGTTCTCGCTGCCCAGTGTCGGTTCTATTATCCTGAAAAGTGCTCAATATCTGTGCTCATTATTATCAGTGCTGCATTGTGGTGACTAAAAGTCCAGTGTCTTGTGCTGCATCTTGCTGCTGTAGGGTGCTGTGGTAGTGTCCTGTCACTGTGCATAGGTCATCATCATTCCAGTCACAGTGGTATCTGGTATCTATCTAGTGGTATCTAATTCCAGACATTACTGCCGTCTAATTCCAGATATATTACTGGCATTTAATTCCACACATTAAAAAATGGAGAACAAAAATGTGGAGGGTAAAATAGGGAAAGATCAAGATCCACTTCCACCTCGTGCTGAAGCTGCTGCCACTAGTCATGGCCGAGACGATGAAATGCCATCAACGTCGTCTGCCAAGGCCGATGCCCAATGTCATAGTAGAGAGCATGTAAAATACAAAAAACAAAAGTTCAGTAAAATGACCCAAAAATCTAAATTAAAAGCATCTGCGGAGAAGCGTAAACTTGCCAATATGCCATTTACGAAACGGAGTGGCAAGGAATGGCTAAGGCCCTCTCCTATGTTCCTCATGACTAGTGGGTCAGCTTCACATGAGGATGGAAGCACTCATCCTCCCGCTAGAAAAATGAAAAGAGTTAAACTGGCAAAAGTACAGCAAAGAACTGGGGGGCGTGGCTTAGCTGTGAGAGGAGATAGGTGTGCTGGGCCCGGGCTCCTGCATAAGACCTGCTATTTAGCCCTCACCTGCCCTTTTACCTGCTCCTTGGGACCCATCATTCGATCACTAAGGCTCCCCTGCACTGGGTAGGTGGGTTTGCGGAGCTGGTGGGTGCCCCCTGTGCCCGTGCGGGTTGCGGCCTACCTGCCTGGTGGGAGCTGGGGACTCGCGCTGGATTCTGCCCCAGACCGGAAGTGATTCGGAGGGGCCTCGATGGTGACAGCGGACGGTGGCGGGCCTTCTTCTGCCACCTCTGAAGCTCCCTCACCTGCTCCATGTATGACGGCCTGTGCGGCAACCCTACAGCTAGCCGCGGCGCCCGTTGTGAGGATCCGTGCAGCGGGTGAGTGCGCGGCTGTGCCCTCTGAGCTGGCCGCGGCGGGCGCTGCATCCACCATCCGTCCCCCATTCTCCGCTGCCATACAGTACGGAGGGGACCCGTGGCTGCTGGGACGATCACCACTGCCACCAACGCTATTGAAGGGAACACAGGTACCAGCGCTGCTGAGGCCTGGGGCTAGAGCCTGGTGGCGCCATTTTGTGACCTGGCAAACTGCTTATATAAAGAGCTACTACTTTCTGGGGCGCAATTGCCCTGCTTTCCAGGCTCAGTCTATACAAACCTACCCTGCTCTCCTACTGGTTAATCTCTGCATTTGAGGCATTCCCTCTATACCTCCACCCCTCAGTAGCTGTTGTGCCGTCTTAAAGGGGAACGTCAGGCATCGCTATCTGGAAACCCTAGGAGCTTGTCTTCACCCTTCATCTATATCTGATTATTTTTTCTTCATTGCACCGATTGTTGGGGGACGCAGGGAGACCCTCCCCTTTCCGGGCCGAGATGATGTAACCACCCGCGTGATGTTCTGATCTCTCTCTCGCTCCTGATGCTGTGATACCGCTCCTAGCAATTATCAAGCCGGCATAAGTTTGTTATCCTCCAGTTTCCAATTTATCTCGTCCACAACTACCGCGGTGGGGTATACCTTCCAGTATTATGCCGCCTAAACGCCAGAAAGACCAGACCCTGGTTTGCCCGGTTGCTTCCTTTAAGCAATCTCCCGCATCCCAGGGCCTGAAAGGATCTACTATATCAGACTCCCATTCCAGGCACTCCCCAGAGCATGACGACATGTCAGCGACTCCCCGTGTAAGTCAAACGAAACTCTCACAACTGGATGACGATGCACCCCTCACACTCTGTTCTATGCGGCAACTTCTGGCTACTTTCAAGGATGATATAACGATGGAAGTTAAGACGGTGCTACAGTGCTGCCAGCAAACGGTCGATGCCATAGGCCAGCGCACAGATCACCTCGAGAATAAGTGTGAGGAGGTAGTGAGGTCCCACAATGAAGTGATTACTCAACTTGATGAGTTACAGGCTGAGGTCGCGGACCTGTGACCTTGAATCTCCTTCCTACCAACTCCATCGATGATTTCCTCATTGATCGCATCCACCGCCTCCCGAAGGCTAAAAACGCCCCGAAGAACGCGCCAAGAGACACTATGATGAGGATACATTATTTCCATGTCAAGGAACAAATCCTACGGGCGGCTATGCGACCGGATCTGCCGGCCTCAACCTTGGGAAATCTACAAGTATACGGAGACCTCTCAGCAGCTACTCTAGCTATGCGACACTCATTCTATCCGGTGACCGCGGCACTAAGGAGAGCTGATATTCTCTATCGCTGGGGATTCTCGACCAAATTACTTGTCAGACGGAATGGAGTTACAAATACAATAACCACGCCGGAGGCTGGTTTGAAACTTTTGGACTTTTGGAAATTGGAGGATACCTCCGAAAAGGCTCCTAAAACCCTCAAATTGGCTCAAGAATGGTCAATTGCCTGCAACTCATTATGAAGAATCGCTGCTACAACCAGGTTGTATGTCAATGCTGGACTTGATTTCCTCATTCATTTCTGTATTGATGTAGGCCGTTATTCTCTTCTCCCGGTCAATGCTTTTGGTAGTTACTGAGCAAGGTATTTCTACATATATACGTGAGGTATGAATTTTTATAAGGTTGTACACACTGTGTTCTCTTTTCCATGGCCTTACTGACCCGTGTATGCCTTTTATCTTCTACTCCCAACACCCTACAGGCTACCTTTGTCTTTCTTTCTCCCAGGTTAGCTAAGCCCATATATTTTTATCCTTGTCTCTTCTACCACTATCTCCACTATTAGTCGTGGGTGCTTCTCACGCGCGATCCCAGTTTTTTTTGGAGGAGCGTGCGGGACTCACCTGCCCCTACGATGATTCCATGCATTGTCCGGTAAATTGCATTTATACTATGTCTCTTTGATATTGCTATTATATGCTGATTGTTATAGGAGTGAGGGAGGGTATCTCACCACACCACGACCCCATGTGTTGCCTATTTAGGTAATGTTGTTTGGCATCCATGTGGTGCCTACTATGTTTTCTTCCTTTACTATCTCTCCCCTTCTTTTCTGTATTTCCAAGTTTTGGTACACATGTATTCTCGTATATCTTGTTATAAAGTTTATGTTTGTAGATTGATTATAGCATTGTCGTCTGAGATGCCTAATGGTTAAAGTTCTCTCCCTGAACGTGAAAGGGCTGAATTCACCCAAAAAGCGGCGACTAGCCCTAGACCACTTTGCAAAATGTAAAGCACACATAGTGGCCTTACAGGAGACCCACTTCATGTCTATTTCACCACCCTCCCTTATGGACAGGAAATTCCCTACTTGCTATATGTCCAACGGCCCTAAGAAAAAAGCAGGGGTGGCTTTTTTATTTTCTAATACATGCAATTTCTCTCTAGACCATCAAATTTCGGACTAGGAAGGTAGATACCTCATCCTGACGGGTAAACTGGAGGACAAGCCGGTCACCATAGCCACACTGTATGCACCTAACACCAAACAGATACCCTTCTTTAGGAAATTCTTTAAGACCCTTCAGTCGCACCTATCGGGTGCTTTGTTATTGCTGGGGAATTTTAATATGGTCCCTGACCCCACGGTAGACAGATCCTTGACCCGTTCTACCTCCAGTGCAAGCTCGCTCCGAGACAACTCCCATTCCTTCCGGAATATCTTACACGAGTATGACCTCTACGATGTCTGGAGAGCCAAAAATCCAGCCTGTAGGGATTACTCGTTTTTCTCCCCAGTACATGGTTCTTTCTCTAGGATCGACCTAGCAGTATTGGATAAATGGACCCTACAACAGGTATCGAAGGCTTCTATCCTGCCATTATCATGGTCTGATCATTCTGCCCTCTCTATCCATTGGAACCTCCGATGCACTAGGACCTCACCTACCCTATGGCGTCTTGGAGACTATCTCCTCACGAATGCGGAAGCTAAACGATCTATTACACAGGCCCTTTACCTATATATCGAAACCAATATCCCGGCTGACACGTCCATATTTACGCACTGGTGTGCCCTTAAAGCGGTGGTTAGGGGAGCAGCAATTCAGGCAGCTGCCTATATCCATAGAACTTCCCGTGAACAACATATAGAACTCAAAACCCGCCTTAAAGATTTAGAAAACCAACTTAAGACGAACCTGTCTAATAAGAAAATATATCGTGACCTAATTCGTGTCAGAGATGAGATAAATAAATTGGCCCTAACTGAGGTTCACAAAAATCTTTTTAAATTGTGACAAAGGTTTTATATGCAAGTGGATAGGGCTGGTAGAATGCTTGCCCGCAAGTTGAGGGGGAAGACCGCTAAGGAGAGGGTGAAGTCTATTATCAATCAAAATAACAGACCCATCTGCTATTGCTGATGCCTTTGCCACATACTACGCCACCCTCTACAACTTGAAAGACGACGCATCTATCCCTCAACCCACGCCAGCTAATATTGCGGCCTTTTTGAAAGATATGCATCTCCCCTCTCTTGATCCTGCCGCCCTGCAGGCTTTAAACCGACCATGGTCCCGTACAGAAATTAATCAAGTGATTGACTCGCTCCCGTTGGATAAAGCGCCAGGCCCTGACGGGTTCATAAATAAATTTTATAAATGTTTCAAAGACTCCCTTACTCCGATTCTAGACACAGTCTATAATCATGCCTCATCTGTCGGGAGCTTCCCGGTAGAAATGTTGGAGGCTCGTGTAGTTGCCTTTCCCAAGCCAGGGAAGAACCCCGCTATGATGCCTAACTATCGCCCCATAGCTCTACTAAATACAGATTTAAAAATCTATGCAAAACTAGTAGCCAACAGACTCAACCCTCTCCTCCCCTCTCCAAAATGTGTCCCTATTTTTGAGGCCCATTTATAAACCTCAGGTTAAAAGAGTGAAGCCTGTAGTTAAAATGGTTACAATCTGGCCTGATGGTGCAATGATGAGGTTGCAAAATATGTTGGAATTTACAAATTGGGAATTGTATATTGAAGAGTGTTTGATCAATGGATCAATTGAGATTGATTTATTGGCGTCTCTGATTTCTTGTTATATTAACACATGTACAGAGAGTGTTACGGTGAGGAAGAAAATAAAAACTTTTTCCAATGAGAAACCTTGGCTAAATGGGGAGGTTTGTGCTCTATTTAGAGCTAGGGACAGAGCTTTTAAGGCTGGTGATCAAGCTGCTCTGAGACTTGCTAGGGCACAACTTAGGTTAGGCATTAAAAAGGCGAAAATGAGCTACTCGAAAAAGATTGAAGATCTTAGTAGCCTGAATAAGAATCCTAGGAGTTTGTGGCAGTTGATACATGAAGTGACGGGCTGCAAAGTTAAAAAGACTGATTATGGAGTGACTAGTAAGGCACTGTTGGAGGATTTAAACTCATTTTATTGTAGATTTGAGGAGGGTAATAGATTACCCCAGCTACCGCTGAGTCCCAGAGAGGGTGATATCCCCCTATTACTTGAAGTGGGCGCAGTGGCAAATTGTTTGCATCAGATAAATCCAGGCAAGTCAGCAGGACCTGATGGCATTCAAGGGAGGGTTCTTCATGGTTGTGCGGAGCAATTGAGTGGAATACTGACAGTTTTGTTTAACCTATCACTTATGCACTGTGTATTGCCGAGGAGTTTTAAGTTGACTAGTATTGTCCCCGTCCCCAAGAAAGGGTTAGCTAAATGTTTTAATGATTACCGGCCTATAGCGTTAACATCTCTCATAATGAAATGTTTTGAGAGACTGGTACTGAATCATATTAAATCCTTTTTCTCTGCTGGGTTTGACCCGTTCCAGTTCGCTTATAGACAGAATCGGTGCACTGATGATGCAATTATTTCATTGTTGCACTTTATTTTGTCTCACTTGGAAGAGAGAATGTTTATGTTAGGATTTTATTTGTTGATTTTAGTTCGGCCTTTAACACAGTGATTCCAGTGTCTTTGATAAATAAATTATCTGTATTAGGCCTTGGTAGTTTTACTTGTAATTGGATTCTAGCATTTCTGACAAATCGTCCTCAGATGGTCAAAATGGGCAGCATTAGGTCTGGGGAGGCGCAGATTAATACAGGTGTACCCCAGGGCTGCGTTCTTAGCCCTTTCCTATACTCGCTATTCACTTACGAATGTGTATCAGCAGACGCATCTGTTAAATTGATTACATTTGCGGATGATATTGCTGTGGTAGGGTTAATTAGGGATGACGATGAGTTAGCGTATAGGATGGAAGTTGTGAAGTTAGTTGATTGGAGTAATGAAAATCATTTATTCTTAAATAGCGGGAAGACAAAAAAACTGATTGTTGATTTTAGGAGAAGGCAGCCGCTGAAATCGCCAGTGTTTATTGGTGATCAGGTTGTTGAAATTGTTACCTCGTTCCATTTCTTGGGCATTCAGATTTCGTCATGTTTGACTTGGCCAGAGCACCTGCTATTGATAGTAAAAAAGGCTCAACAACAACTTTTTTTCCTGCGACGTTTAAGGGCAGCATGTGTTGGTGCGCAGACCATGTTAAATTTTTGTAGGTGCTCGATAGAGAGCATACTTAGTTACGGGATCGTGGCATGGTATGGTGGCTGTACTTTAAAAGATCGATGGGCATTAGAGAGGATTAGGAAAATTGCGAGTAAAATCATTGGCATGCCATTGCCTAGCTTTGATGAATTGTATAGGCGTAGGGTTTTTAGCAAAGCTAGGTGTATTTTATCGGATAGCAAACATCCTTTTAGTATACTTTTTGACAAACTTCCATCCTGAAAGAGGTTTCGTACTTTGTTAACTCGTACCAGTCATTTCAGGGTTAGTTTTATTCCATCTGCTGTACGTATGTTAAATGTATGATTGACTTTTATGTTTTGTTTTGATGATGTCGCCTGCTACTACTTGCTGCTCTGTATAATTGTAATTTCGTCTGTCAACTTGTTTTGGCTGATGACAATAAACTTGAACTTGTGATCAGGTGGGATTTGTCCCTGGCAGACAATCGCCCGATAACACTAGACGAGTAATAAATGTGATATACGCCTTCACTACTTCAGACGCTCCTTTATTGTTGCTTTCACTGGACGCGGAGAAGGCGTTCGATCGCCTCCATTGGGGATATCTTCAGGCTGTGCTACGTAAGTTTGGACTTACTGGCAGAGTACTCACCTCCATTTTAGCTTTATACTCTAATCCCTCGGCAAGAGTGTGTGTGAATGGACTCCTCTCCCCTACCTTTTGGATCACGAATGGCACGCGTCAAGGGTGTCCCCTGTCCCCGCTAGTGTTTGCTCTGGCATTAGAGCCTCTAGCTGAGAAAATTAGATCTTCGACCCTAATTAAAGGCATGGATTATTCAGGACAATCACATAAGATATGTCTCTTCCCGGACGATGTCCTCTTGATACTCACCAATCCCGCTATCTCCCTGCGAGCTGTACACACACTCTTGACTGAATATTCTGCGGTATCTTATTATAAACGTAATAATACCAAGACGGAAGCGCTCCCTATTAACTTTCCGCCCCCCCCCCCCTTTTATCCGCGTTGAAAGCTACTTATACGTATTCCTGGCAGGATAGAAGCCTCAAATATCTGGGGATTCATATTACCCAGAAGATAGACGATTTGATCTCCACAAACTATCCCACGCTATTACGTAAATTTACCAATCTGGTCTCCGACTGGATGATGCAACAGGTTTCATGGTTAGCGCGAATAGCTGGACTGAAGATGATGGTTCTCCCCAGGCTTATGTATCTATTTCGGGCCATCCCCATCCTTCTACCTAACTATATTCTGTCTAAATTTAATGCTATATTCAACTCCTATGTATGGAAAGGTAGGAAACCGAGACTAGCCAGGAAAATGATGATCCGGCCCAAACGAGAAGGAGGTCTGGCCTACCCAGATATACACTCCTATCAATTAGCATGCAGACTAGCACAAATAGGAGCTTGGTACTCACACTCCGCACATAAATTACTAATCGCTAGATCTCTCACCGTCCAATCTACTCGGAAGGCTTGGTTGGAAGTGGCGCTTAGAGGGAACAATATAATCCTTCCCACCCCTGCCCTCTCACTGACTGGCATAGCTTCCCTGATTCCTGATCTGAGATTCGACTCCTGGATATCCAGGGGAATCCTGTCCTTACATGATATAATGGCAGACAACACCCTACTTTCTTTTGCCCAAATACAGGAAAGATTCACATTGCCGCATAGGGAATTTTATAAATATTTGCAACTTAGACATTGGCTTCACGGGGCTACTTATTCAACCCACACCATATCCCCATTGCCTAAGCTTATCCAGAGTTTTCTTGATACTGGGGAGGGCAGGGGAGGCATCACTAAATGGTATAACTATATTATCAACTCCCAACCACTGCAGAAAGCCCCCTTTTCAATTGAAATGGGAGACGGACCTTAGATGCTCTGTCTCGGAGGAGGAATGGGAGACGGTTTTCCAAACCTGCTGTAAAGTATCCAAATGTATTTCACATATAGAATTATTTTATAAACTCCTCCATCGTTTGTATTTCACCCCGTCCCGCTTACATGCGATGCAACCCTCCACACCTAATCCCTGTTGGCGCAACTGTGGTAATGTTGGAACTTTATTACATATTTTCTGGGAGTGCCCAGTGCTTGCCCAGCTTTGGAACTCTGTCTTCCACCTTATAGGATTGGTGCTAGGCCATCATCTAACTCCACACCCACGACTAGCCCTCCTTCACCTCTATTATGGCGACTTGTCGCCGGGCGATTGATATGTCCTGGGCCATATACTTATCATCGCCAAACTTCTAATTGCCAGTCAGTGGCATTCCCCCGGGGTCCCCCATATAACGGTGATAGAAATGGCTATACAGTCTCATTATGAATTTGAAACCGCAGGAGTTGCCTATTCCTCTACCCCATCCTGTCCTCTTCTTCGCTGGCTTTCGTGGTCTAACTACTAGCATGGCCGATCGCCAGATGTCCTACACATACACGACACATAGAAACTTAGTTTGACAAGCTTACACATACAAGTACAGCAAAGAACTGTGCGTTCTTCTAAATCACAAATCCCCAAGGAGAGTCCAATTGTGTCGGTTGCGATGCCTGACCTTCCCAATACTGGACAGGAAGCGGTGGCTCCTTCCACCATTTACACGCCCCCTGCAAGTGCTGGAAGGAGCACCCACAGTACAGTTCCTGATAGTCAAATTGAAGATGTCACTGTTGAAGTACACCAGGATGAGTATATGGGTGTTGCTGGCGCTGAGGAGGAAATTGACCAGGAGGATTCTGATGGAGAGGTGGTTTGTTTAAGTCAGTCACCCGGGGAGACACCGGTTGTCCATGGGATTAATAAGGCCATTGACATGCCTGGACAAAATACCAAAAAAATCACCTCTTCGGTGTGGAATTATTTCAACAGAATTGCGGACAAGTGGTGTCAAGCCGTGTGTTGCCTTTGTCAAGCTGTAATAAGTAGGGGTCAGGATCTTAACCACCTAGGAACATCCTCCCTTATACGTCACCTGGAGCGCATTCATCAGAAGTCATTGACAAGTTCAAACATTTTGAGTGACAGCAGAAGCAGTCCACTGACAGTGACAACTAAATCCCTTCTTCCTCTTGTACCCAAGCTCCTGCAAACCACACCACCAACTCCCTCAGTGTCAATTTCCTCCTTAGACAGGAATGCCAATAGTCCTGCAGGCCATGTCACTGGCAAGTCTGACGAGTCCTCTCCTAACTGGGATTCCTCCGATGGATCCTTGAGTGTAAAACCTACTGCTGCTGGCGCTGCTGTTGTTGCTGCTGGGAGTCGATCGTCATCCCAGAGGTGAAGTCAGAAGACCACTTGTACTACTTCCAGTAAGCAATTGACTGTCCAACAGTCCTTTGCGAGGAAGATGAAATATCATAGCAGTCATCCTGTTGCAAAGCGGATAACTCAGGCCTTGACAACTGTGTTGGTGTTAGACGTGCATCCGGTATCCGCCGTTAGTTCACAGGGACTTAGAGAATTTCTTGAAGTAGTGTGTCCCCGGTACCAAATACCATCTAGGTTCCACTTCTCTAGGCAGGCGATACCGAGAATGTACACAGACATTAGAAAAAGAGTCACCAGTGTCCTAAAAAATGCAGTTGTATTCAATGTCCACTTAACTACGGACATGTGGACAAGTGGAACAGGGCAGACTAAGGACTATATGACTGTGACAGCCCACTGGGTAGATGTATTGCCTCCCGCAGCAGCAACAGCGGCGGCACCAGTAGCAGCATCTCGCAAACGCCAACTCATTCCTAAGCAGGCTACGCTTTGTATCACCGCTTTCCATAAGAGGCACACAGCTGACAACCTCTTAAAGAAACTGAGGAACATCATCGCAGATTGGTTTACCCCAGTTGGACTCTCCTGGGGATTTGTGACATCGGACAATGCCACCAATATTGTGCGTGCATTACATGTGGGCAAATTCCAGCACGTCCCATGTTTTGCACATACAATGAATTTGGTGGTGCAGAATTTTAAAAAAAACGACAGGGGCATGCAAGAGATGCTGTTGGTGGCCCGAAGAAATGCGGGCCATTTTCGGCATTCAGCCACCGCGTGCCGAAGACTGGAGCACCAGCAAACACTCCTGAACATGCCCCGCCATCAGCTGAAGCAAGAGGTGGTAACGAGGTGGAATTCAACCCTCTATATGCTTCAGAGGATGGAGGAGCAGCAAAAGGCCATTCAAGCCTATACATCTGCCTACGATATAGGCAAAGGAGGGGGAATGCACCTGACTCAAGCACAGTAGAGAATGATTTCAACGTTGTGCAAGGTTCTGCAACCCTTTGAACTTGCCACAAGTGAAGTCAGTTCCGACACTGCCAGCCTGAGCCAGGTCATTCCCCTCATCAGGCTTTTGCAGAAGCAGCTGGAGAGATTGAAGGAGGAGCTAAAACAGAGCAATTCCTCTAGGCATGTGGGACTTGTGGATGGAGCCCTTCATTCGCTTAACCAGGATTCACGGGTGGTCAATCTGTTGAAATCAGAGCACTACATTTTGGCCACCGTGATCGATCCTAGGTTTAAAGTCTATGTTGTATCTCTCTTTCCGGCAGACACAAGTCTGCAGATGTTCAAAGACCTGCTGGTGAGACACTTGTCAAGTCAAGCGGAACGTGACCCGCCAACAGCTCCGCCTTCATTTTCTACCGCCACTGGAGCTGCCAGGAAAAGGAATAAATTTCCAAAACCACCTGCTGGCGGTGATGCAAGGCAGTCAGGAGCGATAGCTGACATCTGGTCCGGACTGAAGGACCTGCCAACGATTACTGACATGTCTACTGTCACTACATATGATTCTGTCACCATTGAAAGAATGGTGGAGGATTATATGAGTGACAGCATCCAAGTAGGCATGTCAGACAGTCCGTACGTATACTGGCAGGAAAAAGAGGCAATTTGGAGGCCCTTGCACAAACTGGCTTTATTTTACATAAGTTGCCCCCCCTCCGGTGTGTACTCCGAAAGAGTGTTTAGTGCAGCCGGTCACCTTGTCAGCGATCGGCGTACGAGGTTACTTCCACAACATGTGGAGAAGGTGATGTTCATCAAAATAAATTATAATCAATTCCTCCGTGGAGACATTTACCAGCAATTGCTTCCAGAAAGTACACAGGGACCTGTGATGGTGGATTCCAGTGGGGACGAATTAATACTCTGTGAGGAGGGGGATGTACACAGTGAAAGGGGTGAGGTATCGGACGATGAGGAGAAGGTGGACATCTTGCCTCTGTAGAGCCAGTTTGTGCAAGGAGAGATTGATTGCTTCTTTTTTTTGGTGGGGGCCCAAACCAACCAGTCATTTCAGCCACAGTCGTTTGGCAGACCCTGTCGCTGAAATGATGGGTTTGTTAAAGTGTGCATGTCCTGTTTATACAACACAAGAGTGGGTGGGAGGGGCCAAGGACAATTCCATCTTGTACCTCTTTTTTTTATTTATCTTTGCATCATGTGATGTTTGGGGCCAATTTTTTTAAGTGCCATCCTGTCTGACACTGCAGTGCCACTCCTAGATGGGCCAGGTGTTTGTGCCTGCCACTTGGGACTCTTAACTTAGTCATCCAGCGACCTCGGTGCAAATTTTAGGACTAAAAATAATATTGTGAGGTGTGAGGTGTTCAGAATAGACTGGAAATGAGTGGAAATTATGGTTATTGAGGTTAATAATACTATGGGATCAAAATTACCCCCAAATTCTATGATTTAAGCTGTTTTTGAAAAAAACACCCCGAATCCAAAACACACCCGAATCCGACAAAAAATTTTAAGGGAGGTTTTGACAAAACGCGTCCGAATCCAAAACACGGCCGCGGAACTGAATCCAAAACCAAAACACAAAACCCGAAAAATGTCCGGTGCACATCTCTACAAATCAGACAATGCATGTTTGTGCCTTTTCAAATGCGTAAAACGTGCATTGTACTGAAGTGCATTATTTTGAACATTTCTTGATCCATTTCAGTGTATTTGATGTGTTAAAAGCAGCTGAAAGCTATACATTCATTTCTAAATGCAAAGCCATACATTTAAAAATCATGTGTGTCTTTTCTTTCTTTCTAACATCTGTAGTCGTGTGCTGATGTGCACTTTGCGGATATGTACAGTATTTCAAGTGCGCTCCTGACACTTCAATATTCTATTACAAGCGACAAGTTGAAGACATTCTGGCATCACGTTAATTCTGCAGGTGCGACCAACGTGAAGGCCAAAAAAGTAGCAAATATGATAGCAGGGCAGTTTAGAAAGCTTTTTAGTGGTTATAAGCAAAGTATTGGAGGCAAGGGCATAAATTCATCCCAGTCACCCTGAAGGCAAGTTGTAGTTTGGTGATCAAAAAAAGTAAAAAGAAAATGGGTGGATTTAAGATCTCAACCTATTTTATTTATTATTATTATTATTATTATTATTATTTATTAACAGTTTCTTATATAGCACAGCAAATTCCGTTGCGCTTTACAACTGGACACAATTAGAAGAAAAAAATGGGTAAAAACAAACAGTCACAGAGGTAAGAGGGCCCTGCTCACAAGCTTACAATCTATGGGGAAATAGCACCTATCCTTTTGTATCAATGCCTAGCTATTGCATAATTTTCCACCAGATTGCAAAGGTTCTTGGTGGGCTGCATGATATCACAGCAGTGATGAACCAGGGTCAGGAGGAAATGAGAGTGAAGAAAGAAAATATGTGGGAGATATGTATGGACTGTACTGTGGGGATATAATTGGATAGGAAAACTATGAAGGTAATGTGAGCGGTTCTGAAATTTGATAAGCTTGTCTGAATAGGTGAGTTTTCAGGGAACGCTTAAAGGTTTGAAGACCAGAAGAGAGTCCGTGGTAGGGCATTCTACAGAATGGGTGCAGCCCGAAGAAAGTCCTGTAATCGTGCATGGGAGCAAGTAATGAGTGTGGATGAGAAATGTAGATCTTGTGAAGAGTAAAGGGGCTGGGTTTGGAGATATTTTGAGATAAGCGAAGAGATGTATGTTGGTGTAGTATGGTTACTAGCCTTGTGTGTAAGTAACAGTATTTTATATTGAATATGGTAGAATACAGGTAGCCAAGGGAGGGACTGACATAGTGGGTCTGCAGACAATGAACGTCTAGCGAGGAATATTAGCCTCACAGCTGCAATCAGAATGTAATGTAATGTAATGGTGAGAGTCTTTTCTTAGTAAGACCAGTAAGAAGACTATTGCAATAATCAATGCGGGAGATAATGAGAGCATGGATTAGAGTTTTAGCAGTATCTTGTGTAAGTTATGATCATATTTTGGATATGTT
Source organism: Pseudophryne corroboree (assembly GCF_028390025.1). Classification (NCBI taxonomy): domain Eukaryota; kingdom Metazoa; phylum Chordata; class Amphibia; order Anura; family Myobatrachidae; genus Pseudophryne; species Pseudophryne corroboree. The sequence goes on along the minus strand of NC_086446.1, from coordinate 188,166,403 downwards.
TCTTAGATACATGTAACATGATTTTGAGACAAATTGAATGTGGGGCGCAAAGGACAGTTCTGAGTCAAGTTTGACACATAGGCAGCGAGCTTGTGGTGTATGGTTGATTGTAGAGTTCTCAACAGTGATAGAAATATCAGGTTGGTAACTGCAATTGGCTGGTGAAATATAATTAACTCTGTTGGCAAGATGATGTCCAAGATGAAACGGCATAGAAGCATTCAGTGATCCGGCCCAAGAGAGTTTCCCAAGAGATGAGGTATAGATTGAGAAAAGCAGAGGACCTAAGACTTAGCCCTGCAGTACTCCAACTGAAAGAGGTAGTGAAGAGGAGGTGGGTTCAGAGAAACGGACACTGAAAAAGCGATTAGATAGGTAGGATAGGAACCAAGAGAGGGCCGTGTCCTGAAAATCTAGTGATTGCAGTGTTTGTATGAGAAGAAAGTGGTCAAGCAGCAGAGACATCTAGAAGAATAAGTAGTGAGTAATGGCCTTTAGACTTTGCAGTGACCAGATCATTCACTGCTTTAGTCAGTGCTGTCTCTGTGGAGTGTTGGGAGTGAAAGCCTGATTGATGTGGGTCCAATAAGTTGTATGAGTTAAGAAAGTATGTGAGGTGAGTGTAGACAAGTTTCTCAAGTAGCTTGGAGAGACATGGGAGCTGAGAGATGCAATGATAGTTTGAGAGAGTTAGGGTCACATTTTTATTTTTTTTCAGAATGGGAGTAATCACTGCATGTTTGAACAGTGAAGGAAAGATATAAGTAGAGATAGAGATTACAGATGTTAGTTAAGGTTGGGATGAGCACAGGAGACAGAGCTTTACTTATTTGTGAGGGTATAGGATCAAGAGGAGAGGTAGTAGAGTAGCAGGATGAGAAGAGTGTTAATACTTCATCTTCATTTGTGGGATCAAATGAAGAGAAAGTGCCAGAGGGTTCATGTAGGGAATTGAGTAGGTCACTGGTTGAGGAAGAGCATACCATTTCACCTTGGATCTTATCAATCTTATCCTTGAAGTAGGAAGTAAGATCTTGCGCCTTGATAGTGGCTGGCGGGTTGGGTGAAGGAGGGTTGAGAAGTGATTTAAATGTATTAAAAAGTCTTTTGGGGTTACAGGCTTGAGCAGAGATGACAGTTTGGAAATATGTTTGTTTGGCAGTGTCCAGGGCATTACAATAAGAGTGGTAGACAATCTTATATGTGAGGAAGTCAGTTGGAATATGAGATTTACACCACTGGTGTTGAACTTTACGTGACAGTTTTTGTAGGTCTCTTGTTACTTTAGGGTGCCATGGTTGACATCTAGGCCTACGTGGAGTGTGATGGGTAGCTGGAGCCACTTCATCAAGAGCTCTCTCTAGAGTCTGGTTCAGGTGTGATACAGCCATCTCAGGAGAAGTGAATGCAGAAATAGGTGACAGCAGTTGTTGCAGTTAAGTGGAAAGTTCTTGAAGATTAATTGCATTAACATTTCTGCGGGTTTTAGGAGGATTGGAGGATGTTAGCAACACTGAGTTTGAAGTATTAGAGGAGAGCATGCAGGTGATAAGGTTGTGATCTGAGAGAGGGAAAGGTGTGTTAGTGAATTCAGAAACTGAGCATAATCTGGTGAATTCTAGATCAAGGTAATGGCCCTCCTGATGAGTAGAGGAGTCATTCCATTGTGAGAGGCCGAGAGAGGAGGTTAGAGAGGGTAGATTGGAGGCATGAGCAGCGGATTTTGGACTATGAATAGCAATATTGAAATCTCCCATGAAAATAGTGGAGAAGTCAGAGGATAAGAAGTGAGGGAGCCAGGCAGAAAAATTATCTAGAAATTGTTTGGGTTGCCCAGGTGGGCGATAGATAGCTGAAACATGCAGAGAAAAAGGAGTGTAAATTCTGATAGAGTGTACTTCAAATGATGTAAATGTGAGTGATGGAACCTGTTGTAGAACTGTGTATGCAAAAGATTGGGATAGTAATAATCCAACCCAACCTCCTTTACTGTTAACACACCTGGGGGTGTGTGTGAAGTGGAGACCACCGTGTGACAGTGCTGCAGGGGAGGCCATGTCTGGTTGTGTAAGCCATGTTTCTGTAATAGCCAGCAGGTTGAAGTTGTTAGATATGAAGAGGTCATGAACAGATGTTAGTTTCTTACTAACAGAGCATGCATTCCATAAGCCACATTTTAGTGATTTTGAGGGTGATGGGAGACATGTGATGTTTATGAGGTAAGCTGTATTTCTCTATTGCTGTGAATCAGGTGAATGTGAGTGGGGCAGGTGTTTGGGCCTGGATTAGGTGAAATGTCACCAGCTAATACCAGTAAGAGAGAGAAAAAACATCATGAAGACAGAAGAAGACTATCCTTCTTTAGACTGTGCATGAGAGATCCAAAGAGAAATTTGCAGACCAGAGAGGCACATTGAAACATGTTATATGATGTCCTTAACCAGGGGTTAAAGTGGGGGGGAACAAGGTGCAACTGAGTTCACCACCTGCAATGGTAGGGGGAACTAGTTCCACCACCTCCATTTCCCTGCACAGTAATTCCAACAGAAAAACCTGCCCCATCACCTACTGTACATCCATAGATGATGCAGGCAGCGCTAGTGTTACTGATGAGCTGCAGCCACCTCCCCCTTTATCAGGTCCTGATGGCTCCATGGTCCTCCTTTATTTACAGCCCACCCCTCCTGGTACTCATACACACTATGTCTGTTGGACAGCATTCACCCCCCTCCTCAGGTCCCAGTGGCTTTCTTTTCCGGCACGGCGTATGTGATGTCACGCTGTCACTGCTGCGGAAGTGAAGAGGAGCCATAAAGAGGAGCAGGCTCAGTGCATCTTGAAGACAAGATGAGAGAGGGCTGGAGAGACAAGAGAGGTGGGGAAGCTGCTGGAGGGATACAGGGCATGGAGCTGCTGGAGGGTCACAGGCAATGAGCTGCTGGAGTGACAGAGGCAGAGATATGTATAAGGGGCACACTGTAGGCATTATGTGTTTAAGTACTGTGGTCATTATGTATAAGGGGCATTAATATTGTGGGCATCGTGTGTAAGGAGCACTACTACTGTAGGCGTTGTGTATATAGGCAGCACTACTACTGTGGGCATTTTCTGTATAAGTGGCACTTCTATGGGCATTATGTGCATAAGTGGCACTACTTGGTCATTATGTGTAGGGGGCACTACAACTGTGGACATTGTGTATATGGGGCACTACTGTGGGCATTGAATATAAGGGGCACCACTGTGTGGTATAACATGTATAGAGAGTACCACTGTGTAATGCAATGTGAATAAAGGACACTACTGAGTGATGTAACCTGAATAAGGGCATTACTGTGGTGTAATATGAACCAGGGGCACTACATGCTGAGTAATGTGAATAAGATTGTGCTACTGTGTGGTATAATTTGAATTGGGGGTACTATTATGTGACCACACTGCCTCTTTGTGAGATCAATGTCCCTTTATAAAGTATGAGAAGTAGGGCACTAATTTATAGTTTGCAGGAATGTAGCCTGGCACAGCTTAATCGCTTGATGTGAGGAAGGTGTGTGTGTGTGGGGGGAGGGGGGGGGGGGGGGTGGGGGTAAATGAGATCCACCACCTCTCCAGGACCAGTTTAAGCCCTGTTCTTAACATATTACATTGTTGTGTTGCAGCAAGGAAGTATACATGGTTTGTTTTCAAAGAAAAGAGGATGGTATATCTCTAATTTGCAGGCTGTCGGGATCCCAGCGTTCAGGATACCGACGCCGTAATCCCAACAGCTGGCAATGTCGGCAGCTGGTATACCAACGCAACAGGACTATTCCCAATCGTGGGTGTCTACGACAGCCATATAGTAGGAATATAATCTGTGGCGAGTGCAGCTGCTGGCATACTGGCAGCTGGGATGCCGCTGTAGGTATATTGTCGTCTGGCAACCCGTCCGTCGGTAAATCATACTGAACCCGACTGTGGCTAGGACCATGTATATAGTTTGTAATGGTTAAATAAAGAAGTGCTACATTTGCTACCAATGCTTAAGTGTTCTTATCAACAGATAAACAAGCAAGGAGGTGGAGGCAGAGAAAGCTGTGCAGGGACCAGCCACGGTGATCATCTCTGTGTGCCTGATAAACACACAAGCTGATCACTGGTTAAAAAAAAAAAAAAAAGTACACAAATCCCAAAACCCATACTTACCAGTCCAGGGAGCCGGTGATCGGTGCTCCAGTGCGGGCTGCCAAGCGGTAGGAGGTGTTCTATCTTCCACTCAGCATGTAGGACCTAAAGCAGGAATTGCTGCTAAGTACTCCTTTACCTGACAGATGGTGGGAGATGGGATGGGGGGGGGGGAGAACAGAGTGGTTGGGGGTGTTTGATATGAGGGGGGGGGGGGATGGATAGTGGAGTTGGCTTAATATTCATCATTTTCTAGTGGGAGGGCAGCATGCTTGACTGCAGATATCTCCAGTTCTTGGAAATATATTTCTTAGCTTTCAATGGAAAACTAGAGAGTCCTACCTTTCAGGAGGTACTGGGGACTTGGGGATCAGCATTCAGGAGCTAGCATTCAGGAGCCCGTGCAATCTACCTACGAAAATATAGAACTGCATACCAGGCGTGTGGAGCTGGAGCAGGGACCAACTGCTGGAAGGTTGATATCTTTGGTTCTGGGCACAACAAAGACAAATTGCCAGTGTCCACAGAAAGAGGAGAGTCCCAACTTTTAGAAAATACTCTCAGAAAAACTCAGTCAGAACCTGAGATATCTGGCTGGGAAGAGCAATTAAGAGGCTCAGATGGGGACCACTGCTTTGAAGTCAGATATCTCCGGTGACCCAGGGCCGATTTTCAAAAATCTGGTATCCCTGGAAAAAGGGGACCCTCAGCTATCAGCCTACGACCCTTATACTCCTGGGGCCCGTGGACAACTGCTCACTGAGCCCACATGAAAAGATGGCCCTGCCTGTATGTGGTTACAACTGGCAGTCGTGTATCTATGGTATAGCAATCAAAGACAGTAAGCTACTGTCCCATGTACAATCACAATGCTGTAGGGTGTCAGTGCTGCTTAATCTTTGCTTTAATACAGTTTTGTAGACTAAAGTCAAAGACAATACTGTACCTTTGTTAACACATCTAAGATGTGATGGACTGAAGTGTACTTCACACACAATGTGGGTTTTTGCAGGGGTGAGTTGCTGCACAACTTGTAGATCAATGGTGAGTGGGGTTAGGTTGATTGCAGGCACTGAGAGCTAGATAATCACTTTACTTGAAGAAAAAATATTTGTCTGTAATATGTGCAGAGGGGATAGTGGTGTAGGTGAGGGAATGTACTTGAATTATTGGCTGATGGGCACTGTATGCACATGTTGGATACTAAGGCTGGATACACATACCTGTTCCACGTGACTCTGGTAGTTGTTCAGCGTGAATCTGCTTCACTGGCACCAGTATCAGCCTCTATGCTGTCCACTCCTGGCATCTCCCTACACTTGCGACTCCCTGACTAGCGGCACACATCAGATACTCAGCAGCCATCTGGCACTGTCAGTAGTATTGGCCCTGGCTCTCACAGAAGTGGTGGCATAGGCCCCACCTCCACATGTGACCCCCCCCTCCCCCACAACAGCAGCACGCCAGCGTGCCTCCTCTCTCACAGTCTCCTTTAGCACTGCCTTCAGGTGGCCCGGGGCACTTAAGAGAGGGGGACCCTCCACCTCTTGTCAGCACTGCCCCCTGGCTGTGCCTGCTGTATGTTTGTGTGTGCCTCCTTCCCCATGAGGCAGCATCAGCAGCACAGGTCCTACCCATGAACAGTGGCACAGAACCCATCTTGTGGATCCCAGTACACCCGCTTCCCCAGGTTCTTTATATGGAATGTCATGTCTCCTGTTAAGGTGCAGCAAACAACCCAGACACAGAGACCCCTATAGAGAGCTTGTGCTTTGGGCTGGGCAGACCAAGAGGCAATAACACAATCTAGAGAAGTGGGACCTGGATGGCAGACAAAGAGTGGGTACTGATGGTCCTAAGGTGGCATCAGCTCCCAGCTGTAGGATACACCCACTCTAGCTTGGAGAAGGATAAAGTAATGGCAACTTCAAGTACTGTGCACTGCCCTCCGCCCTCTGAACTGTAGCAGTACTTTCCCAGTTACCTGGTTTCTGGTATTAATGGAGGTAGCCATGAGTAGAAGAGGGAGGGGTGGGAGACAGGAGAGGAGGGCCAGCCTGTAAAGGAGTGCAGTTCATTGGTGGCTGATCCCAGGGAAGAGGCCAGGCACTGTACAGCAGAGTACTACTGGGTAAAAGGGATTTGCTAATTTTGGACAGCAGCAGCTTTGAAATCAGATACCCACCTGCTGCCTGTGTGACACAGGGAGCATCCTTTCGGAGCTCCACCTCCAATCTTTGCAAAGCGTAACACGACCCCCACACAGCAACATGTACCATCCCACCCCTGCTGATTATACAGTGAGCAGAAAGCTCCGAACGCTGCCTGACCAAGCTGAGCTCAATCATAACAGTAATGAGTTGGCTGTGGATGGGGGCCGTGGTAAGCGCAGATCTGTCCCAAAATCCCAGTGACCCAAACTGCCCTCCGCCTCTGCCTGCGCACCAGCCTCCCCTATCAGCTGACCCCATATATCCCTGCATTTCCTCCCCCCAAAACAGGTGCATTAATCATCCCAGTAAACTAACAAGGTTTCTTGCCCACCCAGTCCCAGCCATGCCTGCTTAGGGGGAAACTCTGGAGAGTCCCCTCCGGCAGCGCTGGACAGCTTTCTAACTGCGCTCCTGCTAAGAGTGCTGATGCTGATGCAAGAGCTAGATCAGAGCAGCTCCGACCGGGGTGCCCCTGGAAAAAAGGGGGCCTGGGGTACTCACCCCCTGTGACCCTCATTAATCTGGCTCTGGCACTGCCCAGGCTCTGTAGCTCTGCCCCCACTGCCTGTGTAAAACCCATCAAAAACTACCCGGTGGGACTTGCTGTTCAGGGTTCTGCTGAGTCATTGTGCCTCCCCGGCTTTACACTGTGGCACTGGCCCATGTCCGCAGGGTCCTAGTGCCTGGCAGCAGCCCACAGTAGCCGGGTATCACACTAGAATTGCCAAAACACTTTGAAAATAGTCTGGCAATAAATTAATTTGTATACCTCCCAATGTTCTGAGCATAGATATAAGGGCATGTAACTACAGCTTGTGGATCCCAAAATCCGGCATTTTAACAGCAACCTGTCTACAGAAGTGATAGACTAATACATTTTGCTGTCTCTCTTACCTTCAAAAGGGCCACACATTTCTCTTAATCTCAGTAATAAATCAAAACAATATATTTAATAAAAGAGACTCCTGGGTGAAACAACATATCAGAATAATGAGAATGCAGTCGCACCGGGTGCCATGTTTTAAGTCGCAGCAATCACTGCTGATGTCAGATGCATGCAACCACTCCCCGCAAACACTATGTGTATGACCACGAACACCCGCCACCTGTCACTCAGCCTGTGATCGTACCCCAGCAATATGCAATCATAGAAGAATTGCAAATCGTGAGTCGTGCACATGCAAAGCATTCACAGCACATGCACATCATCCGATTTGCGACTTACGATTTTGCAGAATAACTGAATAAGGCCCAGTGTTGAAGGTACAATTTAAAAACTGTTCATAAACAAAGATGTAATTTACAGTGGAATATAAGTATAAACCTTAGTAAAAAAAAAAAAAAAAAAGTACTACTGACTAGCACTGCATGTGTTTCAATGTTTCTTAAATTTAGGGACTAGCAAGTACTGATGAGGTTAAAATTTACGCCGTACTAAACATTGGAATCACATAACAGCTGCTTGGTGCTCCGCCAATCATGGGAGAAAAGCCCAAAATCTCCACCTCCTGCGACTGGTAACATAGATTATGCATAGGAACAGGTGCCGTGTAAAAGAGGGCTATTCTTAGAGCAGGAATTAAAAATAGTTGAGGGTGGGTGATGAATGAAAGATAGAGCAAAACTTTTTCTGTCCTGGCAGTGGAAGGTCATCAGTCCTGGACAGTGACTGTAGCTGTTCTGTACATCTGCGGTCATTACATAAATTTAATGGACAGAGTGATATGAATTACTCAAATGTTTCAAGTCAGGGCATAACTTATATAACGAAAATATTGTGTTACACATCATTACTGAAGCTTACACAATAATAGCTAGTATTGTGATCTTTGTGCTTTCAGATTATATGCAGCATTAAGTATATGTCTGAAATATATGAAGCCAGGCATAAACATATCTTAAACTATCATACACTTGGAAAAAGTTCTCAACAAGAGACACGAACACCATAGTTGTGAGAACCCCTAGCAAAAAAAACAAAGAGCTTGAATTAAGCATGTCAAATGCACTAGAGATTTTAAATCAATGTTTTTTACTCTTTGGTGTTCAAGACAAAAGCAATGGAAAAATCCACATCAAGATAAAATAAAATGATAGATGATACCAAAGTTAATGTTAAACAAACATCTTTCCAAGTACCAAAATGGGGTCTAATGTCAAAGATGTCTGGCATTCTGAATTAATCCACCCCCAATGGACCTCTATTGCACTCTGATATAGGCAGGGGCAGAATAAGGCCAGGATTTATCAAGCCTTGGAGAATGATAAATTGCACAGTAATAAAGTACCAACCAATAAGCTACTAACTTATTTTTCAAACACAAACTGTAACACGGGAGTTAGGAGCTGATTGGTTGGTACTTTATTACTCTGCAATTTATCACTCTGGGCCTATGAGAGGAGGTGGTTAATATAGTCTCCAAGTGGACCCCTATGTCTCTCGTCAGCCAATGGACTAAGTAGACTCTGTCACTGGCCAGAGTCTACATGGCGCCAGGATACTACTTCCAAACACAAACTTTCCTGAGGTGTGGTGGTGTGTGTGTGTCTGGGGGGGGGGGGGGGGGGGGAGCATTCTGTTACTAAGGTGGGGAGGAGTGACACTCTCCAGACCAGCATAATTTGATGAGGGCTAGTCCAGAATGTATAAGACCCAATAATTTTACCATTGTCTCTCTGTTATATCATTTGCAGGCAATACAAATAGACTATACATAAATCTGGCAGCCTCCCCCTCAGATGGCATCTTTTTAGAAAAATAATTACCTCAGCAGCTGGACATCCACATAAAGGTTAATTTGAATGTCACCATGCTGGTAATTAAAACCCCCTCAAAGTATTATACCATTAACACACGTGCAAACGCTATGTTTTCCTTACCTTTACCTCCATCCATTGCTCCCATTACTGCTTGTCTTTAGCTAGGGACTGTGCATGTTGACAGGTGGCTGGTGGTGACATCACTCTGGTCCTACTGCAGCGCTACTTGGTCTGCGTCTCTCTCGTCTTATGAACAAGCAGCAAGGGTAGCAACCTGCAAAACTACCCAAGATCGCAGGAGGTTAAGATAGGGATTAGACAATTAGCACTGTGTCATGGTAATGGTTATATCATTTATACAAAAAGGTTAAAGATGTGTACACACACACACACACACACACACACACACACACACACACACACACACACACACACACACACACACACACACACACCGTGCCAGATTAAGGGCCACATGGCCCAGGAGCTGAGATTTAGGAAGGGCCTATTATGTGCCATCGCAGGTAGTGTGATCAGCGCCATAGAGAAGTTCTCCCGGGTGGGTGACATACTATATCACTGCACTACCTCCCCACACTACATCACTAAACTGCCTTCCTACACTACATCACTATGCTACCTCCCCACATTACATTACTGTGCTACTTCCCCACACTACATTCCCACACTATATCACTATGATACTTATTCACACTATATCACTAAACAACATCCCTGCAGTATATCACTATGCTACCTCCCCACACAACTTCTCCATACTATTTCACTGCACTACCTTTCCAGACCACATTCCCACACTACACCTACCTCCTCACACAACATTACAGCACTATCTTCCCACACCACCATACTATGCTACCTTACCTTACCACACCACTTAACTGCATTACCTTCCCACACCACATTACTGCACTACTTTCCCATACCGCCATACTGCGCTACCTTCCCCCACCACATTACTGCATTACCTTCCCACACCTCATTACTGCGCTACTTTCCAACCTACCCTTTCAGCTGGCCAGTCTCACACTTTTTCTATAGTGTTATTCTATTATGAATATTAAGAATGTATTAACTTACTATAAATGGCCAGCGGCATGTAATGAGTCAAATTGACTCATTACATGCCGCCTCTGCTGTGTGCGCCGCACTGTTGAGGAGAGAGCAGCAGCCGCGCCGGAGGCAGGGAAGGAGGAGGAGGGAGGGGGACTGGAGCCGCAGCAGTGCAAGTAATTGGTAGTAGCGCTGCTGCAGCTGTCCCCTCTCCTTCCGTATTGGCTGCCCGGCGCTGCTGTGGATGCGGTTCCTTCATCCCAGCATTCACAGCAGCAATACGGAAGGAGAGGGGACAGCTGCAGCAGCGCTACTACCAATTACATAGCGCTGCTGCGGCTCCAGTCCCCCTCCCTCCTCCTCCTTCTTTCCTGCCTCTGGAGCTGCCAGCACAAGGAGCCTGACTGCCAGCGGGGAGAGATGGTAAGTATATCTCTCTGTCTCTGTCTCTCTCTCTCTTTCTCTCTGCCGCAATGTGTAAAAAGGGGGACGCTGTCTGCCGTTATGTGTAAAAAGGGGGACTGGCTGCCATTATGTGTAAAAAGGGGGATGCTGTCTTCCGTAATGTGTAAAAAGGGGGATGCTGTCTGCCGTAATGTGTAAAAAGGGGATTGCTGTCTTCCGTAATGTGTAAAAAGGGGGATTGTCTGCCGTAATGTGTAAAAAGGGGGACGCTGTCTGCCGTAATGTGTAAAAAGGGACGCTGTCTGCCATAATGTGTAAAAAAGGGGATGCTGTCTGCCGTAATGTGTACAAAAGGGGACGCTGTCTGCCGTAATGGGTAAAAAGGGGGATGCTGTCTTCCGCAATGTGTAAAAAAGGGGACTGTCTGCCGTAATGTGTAAAAAGGGGACGCTGTCTGTCGTAACGTGTAAAAAAGGTCACGCTGTCCGCCGTAATGTGTAAAAAGGGGACGCTGTCTGCCATAATGTGTAAAAAGGGGGACTATCTGCTGTAATGTGTAAAAGGAGCTCTACCTGGTGTAGTGGCGCTACTGTGCAGCGTAATTTGAATAATGGAGACTACTGTGCACCGTAGTATGAATTGGTATTATTTTGTGACCACGCCCCTTCCCCATGAAGCCACGCCCCTATATATTTTTGGCGCGCCTACGGCGCTGATAATGTCAAATATTATCTTAAAACATAAAACTATACACTATTACCGTGGAGCCGCTATGGCCGCTAGACTTATTACACACACTACGGAATAAGTACGCTATTTGCGTACTGAGTACCGTATGGATACGCACTTAGCGTATGAGACGCTGTGCCGTGGGTGCGACGCACACGCGGCACGTACGCACACGGATTCACGCTACGTACTAAGCACGCTATTTGCGTACTGAGTAACGTATTGATACGCACTTAGCGTATCAGACGCCGTGCCGTGGGTACAACGTACACGCGGCGCGGACGCACACAGAGTGATATACAATAAACCTTAAGTAATGAAACAATGTAAGGATATGCTTATACTTTAAACCTTAGCAGACAAGTACTGCAATGATGAAATACCTTAAAACCTTAAGTAGCGCTGGCGGTATGAAGTACCCGCAGTGCTTACACCTTATACCGATTAAGACACTATTAAAGCCCTTTGCAGGAAAGTGAAAACACAACACCGGTTTGTGGTAAACCACTGGGCTCTAACACCGCAGTGGATTATTCAGAGAAAAGGGGTAAACAGATACAAGTTATACACTACAGGCTAACAAGGAAATCTAAACAGAATAATAGAGAATAATGGCTACAGAGAATATACATACGTGGGGAATCGTTCGCAAGCGCGTCCTGGACCAGTCCTCAGCTATCAGGTAGAAAGCCTTCAGAGTCTTTGATAGTGACCTGGCCTGCTGCTCGCTCTTTATTCAGTAGCTCAAGACATAATACAATAGACACTGTGTGCTTTTCTTCCATTGGTTAGGGGGTGGGACATGTCCTGCACCGGGGACCATTGGTTAGTTCAAGAAGTGGGCGATGGCTAGGACTTGCGATGTGGAGTTCCCGCCCCATAATCAGTTTAAACCCATCACATTAAACATAAATCTGGTATTATTAATATCTTAATGAGGTAAGTTTTAACAATGTTCTTATTCCCACCAGATTAATGTTCACGTTACTCTGAACAATATGAACTCACACATGATATTACTATCTATCTCAATCTTCAAGATATTCATATATCCACATATTCATATATATATATATATATATATATACACACACACACTCTCCTGCTATTACAATTTGTTAGGAATTATATATTTATTCACACACATATATATATATATATATATATATATATATGAATACCTCTATCTCCATGGATTTTGGACTAGGAATGTTAGTATCCTAAATTCCTATCTGTCTGGTTTTGTTGTGGTTAGCTATTGTTTCTGATCTTCCAAACATACTCTGCTCCTGGGCATTGTTCACCCTTTCTTTCAGTTGAGACAATGACAACTCAGCACTCATTATTCTGGAGAGAAACCTGGCCCTCTTCATAAACAAAGGTGTATGCCCTCTTCATAGAATCTCAAAGCTTAGTGTAAACAAGGCCATTGTATCTCAGTCTGTGGGAAATTTGTGTGTGACTGGGTTCCATTCTCGTCCCCTCCCCATTCGTAATATATTTTAAATCCAATTTATATCTATATTCTACTTCTGCACATAACTATACGCAGGAACATGCGATTCTTTCCTGACTAACACCGGAATGTTACTCTTTAAATACCCTACAGCTGGATACTAGACATCACCTACCAACCTTTATCTGACCCTTCCTATCATGCAAAGACGAATCTCTCCGTCCAGGAACTGTTTAAACTAACATTACTCGCTGTCATGGTCTAGGGGAACTACATCTACAAAATGCACTAATTGGGTTAAACATGCTATATTCTAATAGCACGCTACACGCTCACAAACTCCGCCGTAAATACACATCATGTGCACGAGTCGCCAGAGCGTTTCTTACGCAACTTGCGGATATGTGTACGCACGGGGGACCAGGTGCACGAGCAGCGTGCATGTGCATGAGGGGTTAGAACAAAGGATATGTATAACAATATTTTTCGACTTTGACAGTCGACCCTTTGGCAGTCAACAATAACTGCCACTATCTAAACAATTAAGCAGAAAAATATACAATACAATGAAATACCTATAAATGATTGGGTGGAGGGAGGAGAGGAGTAGGCGGGAAATGTATGACCTAGTGGGATAGTAAAAGCATGTATGTATGAAATTCATGTCTGAGGGGCATGTATCATCGTGCCGTACATGTTCTAGATAAGCTTCGAGGTATTGCGAAGTATACATTAAATCCTTCTTATCCCGTATTAAGGGTCTGTAAGTGGGCCAACAAACACTACCGAGCTCTTTTCGGCTTCTTGTTCCAACAAATGGGATGCACATTAGTTGATGATACATGGAGGGGGAGAAACATTTGAATGCTAATATATGTACCTATATCACCTGTCGACTATGTGTGTCACTACCTGAAGGTTGTAGAGATGAAGATAAGAAACATGTGTCACAAATACATTCATATGATAATGTGTGCAATTGTCCTTGGGTGTCTGTTGAAGTCTTGTCCGGATGGATGTATCCTTGCTGTGGGTGATAATCAAAGTCTTCCAAGTGTCCATAAAAAGTCTTTAAAGTCTTTAAAGTCTTCAAAGTGTCTATCAAAGTCTGTAGAAATGTCCATCAAAGTCTGTAGTCTTCTTCCGAATGGATGTCTTTTTGCTTGGGAGAAAAACAAAGGAGAAACGGGTGAAAGAAACGGACCGTGGAATCACGTCTTATCACAATATTGTCTCAATTGATGGGTCATAAATTAAATCAGTTTGGGTAACAATGCCCTCGCTCCTCAAACTCATCACTTTGGTACTGCGCTTGCACCGCATTAAAATCCGAACACATCTAAATATCAAACCAATCATTATGACAACTCCCAGGATACAAAACAGAAATTTTCCTACATTCACGATAACATTTTGAGCCCATTCTCCTAAACCTGAGAACCAATTGCGTGGTTTCAACCATGAAAACCAGCCGGTCAGTTCATTACTCACAGCAGTAAGGGTAAGGTTGTGTCTCCTTCGGAACTCCCACTTCAATTGCAAGATACCGTCCATCTTTTGATCTATGACCTTGGTTGGGTCATCAGTGCTGTTTGTAATATACGTGCAGCACTTCACACCATACTGAGTTGCTAGGGTGACACAGTACCCGCCTGTCACCGCTGTGATGTAATTGAGAACCATCCTGTGCTGGATCAGTTCCGTTTTGTAAGCTTGCAATTCCCTCCCAGTATACCTGAAGGTGTCATCATACATCTCGGTGATATTGTCTATCAGGTTCGCTAGCGCATGAATATACCTAAAATTTATAATTCCTCTGGCGGTATGGGTGATATCTAACGCGAGTAGGAATTGAATCCCGGTGGATTCGTGGATCAAATCAGAGGCTGCGTGCTCTGTCCTATCTATAAGGTGTCTCTTAGCAATGTGTTCGTAGTGAGTGTGAGTGTAAGGAGCTTGAGCATTGCGGTGAACGTCTTTCATCTTATTATGGGTAATGGTCATTACTTCTGGCAACACTCTTCCAATGTAACACAATCCCTCTGAGTTTGGGGCAAGCCACTTATACGCCTTCCTCCCGCATATGAAATATGCATCATCGGGGAGAACATATGGGACAGAATATGACATTACCATATTGCAAACCTTCCAGGTGAAAAATCCTATCCCTAACTCTCTCATCTGTTCAGTACACGTATCAGGCTGTATGATATGCGCACAGTACCCTGGAGATACTTCTCCAACCCGCATGGTCCTACTTCCTAGAGTGTACCTGTACTGAAAATACCTCCCACCATCGGCTATTTGGCGTATAAGTTCTGAGTCTACGGGCATTCTATCGGCTCTGTGTGAAAATGCCATGGTTTGGTTATTCCATGTCACTTCCCAATTTCCCGGCTTTCGGGGATTGGAAATGTTGAAACATATTAAGGACCTACAACAGCAAAATCCCGGCGCCTTTATTGCCCAGAAAAAAATCTAGCAGCTTTCCCAGGGGTAATTGGTTTAAAAACCCCTTATACCAGAAAAAAATAGAAAAAGACAATGGGAAGCGCAAATTTAATCTGTTTGTAGATTTTATTATATGATTATTATATATTAAAACACAAATTCATACCGGCCAGTATGTATAAATTACATATATTTAGGAATCTCTATAAAAATAACCTTAAAAAAACCGCAATATATATTCCCATCAAATCTATATTAAATGGACTTCAGGTGATACTTTGTATTACCTCTACTAGTAACACACTTGCTGTCTAGTGAACATATACCATGGAATCAATTAGAAGTGCACTTCAGCGACCCTTTCCTATATATTTGGTATTTATCTGTGATTTATATACTGCAGTTGAATGTCTTATTATCAAACAATTCAAATGTCACATGCAATAGTTACATGTATTCCTGCATGGCCATGCAATATGTTTGTGGATAATTCCGAGCTCTTATGCACAAATCCAAGTCACAGCGTGATGGTACTTAATGAGCAAACCTGTCACGACTCCCAGCAGGGTCAGATATTCGTCCTCCCGGCTATTGGTCTCACTTTCAGCCTTGTCTGGAGTTCATGGAACAACTCACTTCGGATGTTGTCCCTCCCGGCTGTTTGTGTAGCCTCAGCCTTATCCGGAGTATACGTACACTTCTCCTCCTCTGATCACTGTTAGCAATGGATCAATTGTCAGCCGGCCGGCTAGTAGGTATGCAGCACTCGATCCCGTCAGTGGGAGAAAAACACAGACGCGTTTCCCCGCCTTCCAACCTCGGCGGCTTCCTCAGTGTGAATGGCTCTCCCTGACCGCACGGCTTTTTAAACACAGATATTTTACACAGCCCGTGCTGGCACTAGCGTAATGCCGCTCACGCCTCATTTCGACAGCTGTCACCTGTACTTGTATATAATTACTTCACTCCTTAGTTAGATCACAATGCCCCATCTAATCTCATCCTTATAGCCGCATCAATTGCCCTTATTCCTGGTTATAATCACTTAAACCTCCAGGTACTATGTATGACTATTCATATCACACTAAAAAATAATATAAATGAATACATACAGGTGATTTAGCTTATTTATTCTGCATCACTGGTTGCTATCCCCTCTATTCAATTTAAATGGAATGTATATTACCCTTCAAAGTACAAGACTTATCTCTATTGTCTACTCTAAAACATATTTACATATATCTAGAGAGTTATGTCCATAACATACGTATATAAAGATAAATATCATTTGTCATTATTCATTTTTCATTATTCGTTTTTATAATTAATTCATACTTGCTACGTATGCAACAATAAAATAATAGTATATCCTGACACGTGAAATCTTAATTATATAGCCCCCCATTTACTTTCTGTATTGCATTTATTTTATACTTCAATTGCACAAGGGTTCCTCTAAAATGGATGGTATATAATAATTAACTCAGATCTTTATAATTATACCATAATATGTAGATATATACCGATGAAGTATGAGATATTAATATCCTTTTAATTCCAGGTTTGATCTTTATATCGATTTTTATTACTTCCCATTATATATCTTATCTCATGCCAATGTGGTAAACAATATATAGGCCGAACCACTAGGACCCTTCATGTCAGATATATGGAGCATAGGAGAAATATTGTTAAAGGAGCAAAACATCCATTGTCAGATCATGTTGTGAATTGTCAGAATTCCAAGGTAGAAAATATTAAAATGATTGGTATAGAACATATTAAGGCAACAAATAGGGGTGGTGATCGATTTGACCGACTCTGAAGAAGAGAAGCATATTGGACATTTAGAATGGATACAATGGTCCCTTCAGGTCTTAATGACATGATAGAACTTAATGGAGTATAAAAATGCAGATATAATTTAATCATATGTATTGTAAATAGATCTAGACAATTATAATAGGAAGTAATAAAAATCGATATAAAGATCAAACCTGGAATTAAAAGGATATTAATATCTCATACTTCATCGGTATATATCTACATATTATGGTATAATTATAAAGATCTGAGTTAATTATTATATACCATCCATTTTAGAGGAACCCTTGTGCAATTGAAGTATAAAATAAATGCAATACAGAAAGTAAATGGGGGGCTATATAATTAAGATTTCATGTGTCAGGATATTCTATTATTTTATTGTTGCATACGTAGCAAGTATGAATTAATTATAAAAACGAATAATGAAAAATGAATAATGACAAATGATATTTATCTTTATATACGTATGTTATGGACATAACTCTCTAGATATATGTAAATATGTTTTAGAGTAGACAATAGAGATAAGTCTTGTACTTTGAAGGGTAATATACATTCCATTTAAATTGAATAGAGGGGATAGCAACCAGTGATGCAGAATAAATAAGCTAAATCACCTGTATGTATTCATTTATATTGTTTTTTAGTGTGATATGAATAGTCATACATAGTACCTGGAGGTTTAAGTGATTATAACCAGGAATAAGGGCAATTGATGCGGCTATAAGGATGAGATTAGATGGGGCATTGTGATCTAACTAAGGAGTGAAGTAATTATATACAAGTACAGGTGACAGCTGTCGAAATGAGGCGTGAGCGGCATTACGCTAGTGCCAGCACGGGCTGTGTAAAATATCTGTGTTTAAAAAGCCGTGCGGTCAGGGAGAGCCATTCACACTGAGGAAGCCGCCGAGGTTGGAAGGCGGGGAAACGCGTCTGTGTTTTTCTCCCACTGACGGGATCGAGTGCTGCATACCTACTAGCCGGCCGGCTGACAATTGATCCATTGCTAACAGTGATCAGAGGAGGAGAAGTGTACGTATACTCCGGATAAGGCTGAGGCTACACAAACAGACGGGAGGGACAACATCCGAAGTGAGTTGTTCCATGAACTCCAGACAAGGCTGAAAGTGAGACCAATAGCCGGGAGGACGAATATCTGACCCTGCTGGGAGTCGTGACCGGATTGCTCATTAAGTACCATCACGCTGTGACTTGGATTTGTGCATAAGAGCTCGGAATTATCCACAAACATATTGCATGGCCATGCAGGAATACATGTAACTATTGCATGTGACATTTGAATTGTTTGATAACAAGACATTCAACTGCAGTATATAAATCACAGATAAATACCAAATATATAGGAAAGGGTCGCTGAAGTGCACTTCTAATTGATTCCATGGTATATGTTCACTAGACAGCAAGTGTGTTACTAGTAGAGGTAATACAAAGTATCACCTGAAGTCCATTTAATATAGATTTGATGGGAATATATATTGTGGTTTTTTTAAGGTTATTTTTATAGAGATTCCTAAATATATGTAATTTATGCATACTGGCCGGTATGAATTTGTGTTTTAATATATAATAATCATATAATAAAATCTACAAACAGATTAAATTTGCGCTTCCCATTGTCTTTTTTTATATTAAGGACCTATTCACATGATATTGGTGGAGCTTCAAACTAGGTGGCCTAGAAATATAAAATTTCTTGTCCACCGGTCTCCCACCCCTTAATTCAAGTACCTCATCTAGTGTTAAAGGGTACGGTACTAATCCTGACTTGCTCTGACCTTGAGGTACTTGTGAGCACACCCAGCATTCTGTTTGGTTTAAAACCTTACCCACTAATGAGTGATAGTCACTCAATGGATGACGGTCCATGTTGATATTAAGGCTGGACTGACATCTCTGGATGCACCCGTCCTCAACTATGTTTTCACAATTTCTACAGATACAATTTTCTTCAGCCAATAACCCTTCACAATGTCTCCTAGTGTCATGACTACCAGATCGTTTTCTGATACTCGCCTTTGCTCGGTGAATGTGTTGCTCTTGGAATTCTACTAATCCGTCCTTGTCATCAGAACCCATTCCAGATCCTTTCTCGACCTCTCTGGTACTCTCACCGAAATAGATTGCTCTGGTCAACAACAGGGTCAACAGGAAAACCCGGAACGCAGTCTCTTGGGGTAAGTCCATCTTGCAGGAGGAGAAAGAAAGAGTGGTAATGGGAGGTAAAGAAAATAATAGAAGGGAAAGAAAACTGGTACGATAACCGCCTCTAGTCTTGTTGTTCTCCTTGCTCAGATGCCATCTCAACAGTGCTGCCTCTCAGTCTTCCCGGAACGGACACTCCAGTGATACGGTATTCTTTCCAAGTCAGCAACTTTTCTGTAGGGAGCATAAATCTTGCCTTACCATGTGTTTAACTGTTGTGTGAAATACCATCCATAGAACATGAAAAAACAAAAAGAGAGAGAATAATGAAAAGAAAAATTGTCAGATTTCCATTCACCATCAGGCTGTCACACCAACATGTCTATCGGTATCTCTGCACAGTCTTCCCCCACCAGTATTTCCACTCTCTACCCTCTGTGCATGGCCAGGCACAATGATGCTGGTGAGATATACTGGAGTTGGGCAGACCTCTGAAAAGACCGAGTAGACATGTGACGTTTGAGCTGTAGTTCTGTCGGTGAACGTCAGAGATGAAGAGGAAACATTTTTAAAGATAAATTACAGAGTTTACCTGGCCGCCCCTGTATCTACAAGATATGATCTACCAACTATATTCACTGTAACCTCAGGTTTTTTTCCTACCTAGACTAACAATCACTTCACTGGCTGCAGATTACGGGTGCAGCCCAAATTTTTTTCTATATGATCCCTGATCCCAATTACGTGTGTTATAACTTTGCTCGTGTTCTTGTCTAGGGGGTCTGACTTTATGTGTGCTGTTACAGTTGCTGGCATAATGGCCTTCCCTTTTACACAGATAACAAACTCTTGGCTTCCTCCATGTTCCAGGGGCCTGGGGTTTTGGTCGAGTTGATGCCTCTTCCAGTGCTTGGATGCTCATCACCATCAACCGCTCTCCCTGTGCTTCCCTGGTTCTTTGGATATTACGGTCATGCTCGATAGCGGACTCTCTTAATGCAGCCACCGAGATACCTCTCCAGTTAGGTTGAGTGGTTTGTACCCTGGTTCTCAACGTTTCTTTTAAACCTTCCATTAATACGGACACCGCTACCTCTCTATGATATACATTTTCCTTTATGTCTTCGATCCCAGTATATCTAGCCATCTCCTGCAGTGCTCGTGGAAATATTCAGCTGCCGTTTCACCTTCTCTTTGTCTAATGGAGAAGATTTTATTCCACTTGACAACAGTTGGGAAATATACTCCTAATTGCAGATTGATTTGTCGTACATTCTCCTGAGTGTATTCCTCAGTGAGAGGTACTTCTGCGTCTAATTTACAATCAGTAATTAATTTTGCAGGGTCAATATTGGAGGGTAGACATACTCGTAGCACTGTTCGCCAATCTTTGTTTGTGGGTTCGGTGGCATTACCTAATTATTTAATAAACCTCTGGCATGCAACTAGATCTTTCTTGGGATCGGGAAATTCAGACATAATTGTTCTCAATTCTGCCCGGGACCAGGGACAATGCATAGCAATGTCCTTGACGGGAGTGACTCCCTGAGCGTCAGTCCTTCCATTGGGGACTGCGATCACCCTGACAGGATTTAGTTCAATTACACCATCTTGTGTTGACTCTACAATGTGAGGTGCAATTGTCTGTGCATAATGTACAATACCGTACTTACCTGTGGACACGACCTCACCTGACCCTCCGCTAGGGGGCATTACTACTGCTCTTACCGATTGGGCCGTGCCCACCTGGGTGTCCTGTATGGTGGCTGCTAGAGAAAGTGCCGACATCGTGCTGGGTTCACCTTCTTGCTTGTAATCCTGAGGGAAGTTTAAAATGGGGTGCAACTTGCACGGGTTAGAATTTATACATTTATCAGTTTTACTCTTATCGTCATTAATACATTTATTAAGTTTACTCTTATCATCATTAATACATTTATTAAGTGCACTCTTATCATATATCAGTATGCCATTCTCTGTAGCCATTATCTCTCCTGTAATGTACGGCGGTGGTGCGGTTGCTATCAGTTTCCTGCTAGGGTTAGAACCAGCTGTGTAAGCTAGTTCCCTCTGCATATCACTCTCTTGTTGCCATAAATGTAAACAGTTTGTGTGTCTGATCCTCTGTTTTTGGGATTTTATCAGACAGATCCTAAGCCTTAGATTATGCAATACCTCTGAGTCAAAACTACCTATCCCAGGAAATGGTGCTTTATCCCCCACAGTCATTCGTGTCCATTCATCACAAAAGGTCTCAGTGTGGGGACCATACTTCCCCCACATTACTAACCGAGCTGACCCCCTGGGACTGAAATCTGCAGTCTGAACCCTGACTGCTGAACGTCCCTGTGTTGTGCACTTGGCTTCCATTGTGGACCTTTTTAACACGGGAAAACTTCCTAAAATGCACCAAACACAGTAGTCTACGGTGGAAATCCTTAAAGCTCTTCCACTGAACTTCTTCTGCTCCAAGTACCACGGATCCGCCTTCTTTAGTAGACATGTGTAGCCGTTGCAGGCCCTATCTCTAGAGATTTTCCTGAGAGACCAGCGAAAATTCCCTAAATCTTTACTTTACACAAATCACGCTTGCATGTGCTTCCTACAACGCGTATGACGACAAGATTTACGCACAAATATGCAAAACCTCGTATCACGTTGCGTCACGTGTTGCCCATACAACCGTGCGGTCCAATCGTACCGCTTATAGACACTTGCTATACACCTCCTATAAGTGATAGGATCACTGGAGTCTCCCTACTGTGCTCCAAAACAGCCGGCGCGTAATACCACGAAAACTCTATCACACTCCGTCGCACGTGTACACCTGGACCGTGCTCACCACGTTTTCACCTAGACCGTGCTTCACCAAGATCACCAAGACCACCAAGCGGGGTTCAATATATTCACACCCTATTCAGCCCACACTAACATTCTATAGTTTTCTGATCAGAAAAATCCTTTCCTGTTAACTGATAGCTTTCCCCAGAGGTAATACAGAAAAAAAGGTTTTTAAACTAAATATTGGACACTGATCAATTTGTGCTATTATCGCGTGGCTACCGTCTCGCCTAAACTGAAACAATGCTATTGTGTGATTTGTATTCAGTGGGCGTATCTGTACGCACGTTGCGTAAAATACGCCACGTGTGTAGGCCTTTACGTTGCGTACTTAGTCTCAAACGTTTTTCCGAAACACGTGTACAATGGCCGTATACGTTCGCAGTAATACAAATACCACACTTCTATAAATGTAAACGATATTTAACTATAATCGCTTACCAAACACCACACAGTATCTCCTGTATAAACCTTTATAACTAGGCCAGGCTGCGTGTGTGTTTTACACGTACTCCCTTAAATATTACTCTATATTTTTAACTAAATAGCAACAAATTTCTCAGCACGGGTCAAAATGCATCTAATAATCAATGCAAATGGCAACAAGCGAGTAGATATGCAGAATACACAAATAAAAATAAGATTTTACTCACCGGTAAATCTATTTCTCGTAGTCCGTAGTGGATGCTGGGGACTCCGTAAGGACCATGGGGAATAGACGGGCTCCGCAGGAGACTGGGCACTCTAAGAAAGATTTAGTACTACTGGTGTGCACTGGCTCCTCCCTCTATGCCCCTCCTCCAGACCTCAGTTAAGGAAACTGTGCCCGGAAGAGCTGAGATTACAAGGAAAGGATTTTGGAACCCAGGGTAAGACTCATACCAGCCACACCAATCACACCGTATAACTTGTGATAAACTTACCCAGTTAACAGTATGAACAAACAACAGAGCATCAACCAATGGATGCCAACATAACATAACCCTTTATTAAGCAATAACTATATACACGTATTGCAGAAAGTCCGCACTTGGGACGGGTGCCCAGCATCCACTACGGACTACGAGAAATAGATTTACCGGTGAGTAAAATCTTATTTTCTCTAACGTCCTAGTGGATGCTGGGGACTCCGTAAGGACCATGGGGATTATACCAAAGCTCCCAAATGGGCGGGAGAGTGCGGATGACTCTGCAGCACCGAATGGGCAAACACAAGGTCCTCCTCAGCCAGGGTATCAAACTTGTAGAATTTCGCAAAGGTGTTTGAACCCGACCAAGTAGCAGCTCGGCAAAGCTGTAATGCCGAGACCCCTCGGGCAGCCGCCGAAGAAGAGCCCACCTTCCTTGTGGAATGGGCTTTCACTGATTTTGGATGCGGCAATCCAGCCGCAGAATGAGCCTGCTGAATCGTGTTACAGATCCAGCGAGCAATAGTTTGCTTTGAAGCGGGAGCACCCAGCTTGTTGGATGCATACAGGATAAACAGCGAGTCAGTCTTCCTGACTCCAGCCGTTCTGGTTACCTAAATCTTCAAAGCTCGGACTACGTCAAACAGCTTGGAATCCTCCAAGTCACAAGTAGCCGCAGGCACCACAATAGGTTAGTTCAAATGAAAAGATGACACCACCTTTGGCAGAAATTGCGGACGAGTCCGCAATTCTGCCCTGTCCATATGGAAAACCAGATAGGGGCTTTTACATGACAAAGCCACCAATTCTGACACACGCCTAGCCGAAGCTAAGGCCAACAGCATGACCACTTTCCACGTGAGATACTTTAGCTCCACAGTCTTAAGTGGCTCAAACCATTGGGATTTCAGGAAACCCAACACCACGTTAAGATCCCAAGGTGCCACCGGTGGCACAAAAGGGGGCTGAATATGCAGCACTCCCTTAACAAACGTCTGAACCTGAGGCAGTGAAGCCAGTTCTTTTTGAAAGAAAATGGATAGGGCCGAAATCTGGACCTTTATGGACCCTAATTTTAGGCCCATAGTCACACCTGACTGTAGGAAGTGCAGGAATCGACCCAGGTGGAATTCCTCTGTAGGGGCCTTCCTGGCCTCAAACCAAGCAACATATTTTCGCCATATACGGTGATAATGCTTTGCTGTCACGTCCTTCCTAGCCTTTATCAGCGTAGGAATAACTTAATCCGGAATGCATTTTTCCGCTAGGATCCGGCGTTCAACCGCCATGCCGTCAAACGCAGCCGCGGTAAGTCTTGAAACAGACAGGGCCCTTGTTGCAACAGGTCCTGTCTGAGAGGCAGAGGCCATGGGTCCTCTGTGAGCATTTCTTGCAGTTCCGAGTACCAAGTCCTTCTTGGCCAATCCGGAACAATGAGTATTGTTCTCACTCCTCTTTTTCTTACAATTCTCAGCACCTTTGGTATGAGAGGAAGAGGAGAAAACACATAGACTGACTGGAACACCCACGGTGTTACTAGTGCGTCCACAGCTATCGTCTGAGGGTCCCTTGACTTGGCGCAATACCTTCTTAGCTTTTTGTTGAGGCGGGACGCCATCATGTCCACCTGTGGCAATTCCCATCGATTTGCAATCTGCATGAAGACTTCCTGATGAAGTCCCCACTCTCCCGGGTGGAGGTCGTGCCTGCTGAGGAAGTCTGCTTCCCAGTTGTCCACTCCCGGAATGAGCACTGCTGACAGTGTGCTTACGTGATTCTCCGCCCAGCGAAGAATTCTGGTGGCTTCTACCATCGCCACCCTGCTCCTTGTGCCGCCTTGGCGGTTTACATGAGCCACTGACTGAATCAGAACCGGTTGGTCGCGAAGCAGGGTCTCCGCTTAACTTAGGGCATTGTATATGGCCCCTAGTTCCAGGATATTGATGTGAAGGCAAGTCTCCTGCCTTGACCACAGCCCTTGGAAATTTCTTCCCTGTGTGACTGCCCCCCACCCTCGGAGGCTTGCATCCGTGGTCACCAGGACCCAGTCCTGAATGTCGAATCTGCGACCTTCGAGAAGGTGAGCACTCTGCAGTCACCACAGGAGAGACACCCTGGCCCTGGGGGATAGGGTGATTAACCGATGCATCCGAAGATGTGATCCGGACCACTTGTCCAGTAAGTCCCATTGGAAGGTCCTCCTATGGAACCTGCCGAAGGGAATGGCCTCGAATGATGCCACCCTCCTTCCCAGGACTCGAGTGCAGTGATGCACTGACACCTGTTTTGGTTTTAATAGATTCCTGACCAGTGTCACGAGCTTCTGAGCTCTCTCTATCGGGAGATAAACCCTTTTCTGGTCTGTGTCTAGGATCATGCCTAGGAGAGGCAGATGAGCTGTAAGAACCAACTGCGACTTTGGAATATATAGAATCCCGCCGTGTTGGCGTTTCACTTCCAGAGAAAGTGATACGCTGTTCAGCAACTGCTCTCTTGATCTCGCTTTTATGAGGAGATCGTCCAAGTACATGATAATAGTGATACCTTGCTTCCGCAGGAGCACCATCATTTCCGCCATTACCTTGGTGAATATTCTCAAGGCCGTGGAGAGACCAAACGGCAACGTCTGAAATTGGTAATGACCATCCCGTACCGCAATTCTGAGGTACGCCTGATGAGGTGGATAAATGGGGACATGAAGGTATGCATCCTTTATGTCCCGAGTCACCATAAAATCTCCCCCTTTCAGGCTTGCAATAACCGCTCTTAGCGATTCCATCTTGAACTTGAACCCTTTCAGGTATATGTTCAGGGATTTTAAATTCAATATGGGTCCGACCGAACCGTCTGGTTTCGGGACTACAACATGGTCAAATAATAACCCCCTCCTTGTTGAAGGAGGGGAACCTTGACCACCACCTGTTGAAGATACAATTTATGAATTGCAGTTAACACTGTTTCCCTCTCGTGGGGGGAAGCCGGCAGGGCCGTTAGTGAGGGGGCATCTTCTCAAAGTCCAGCTTGTATCCCTGAGACACAATATCTATTGCCCAGGGATCTAACAGGGAGTGAACCCACTTGTGGCTGAACTGACGAAGGCGTGCCCCCACCGGGCCTAGCTCCGCCTTGCGGTAGATTTCTGTAGAGGCCGGGGAGGACTTCTGTTCCTGGGAACTAGCTGTGTTGTGCAGCTTCTTTCCTGTGCCCCCGCCTCTGGCAAGAAAGGACGCACCTCGGACTTTCTTGTTTCTTTATTCGAAAGGCTGCATTTGATAATGTCGTGCTTTCCTAGGCTGTGCATGAATATAAGGCAAAATATCAGAATTACCAGCTATAGCTGTGTAGACCAGGTCCGAGAACCCTTCTCCACACAATCCTCAGCCTTCCACATGCCTCTTAAGTCGGCATCATCTGTCCATTGCATATTCTACAGGACACGTCAAGCAGAAATCGACATAGCTTTGACTCTAGGACCCAGTAAACTCATGTCTCTTTGGGCATGTTTTATATATATATATATATATATATATATCTATCACTTAAGACAGCATCTTTAATATATATATATATCTCTATATATACATATATATATATATATATCTATATGCATACTAGGGTCTCAATCTCTGCTGATAAGGTACCTGTCCACGCTGCCACAGCGCTATAAACCCATGCCGACACAATCGCCGGTCTGAGTAGTATACTAGAATGTGCACGCTATCTGCAGGATCCCTGATAATAGCTAGTGCTACCTTCTGTGCAAACAGGACACCCTAGGGGAAGATTCCCAACACATCCTGGCCCTAGTGGGGAAAGGATACTGCCTGAGAATTTTTTGTGGGAAGCTGCAGTCTCTTGTCTGGAGATTCCCGCTCTTTTTCCTTATGAGAGGAGGGAAATTTACCTCAGCTTTCTTCCCCTTAACATGTGTACCCTTGTGTCAGGGACAAATGAGTCATCAGTGATATGCAAATCATCTTTTATTACAATAATCATATATTGAATACCTTTCAGCCATCTTGGCTGTAACTTTGCATTATCGTAGTCGACACTGGAGTCAAACTCTGTGTCGATATCAGTGTTTATTATTTTGGATAGTGAGCAATGTGAGACTCTGAAGGTCTCTGTGACACAGGGACAGACATGGGTAGATTTCCTGTCTGTTCTCTAATCTTTTGTGCAATAAATTCACCTCAGCACTTACACATATCCAAACAGGTGTCGACGTTGTCGACGGAGACACCCTCTCGCACACATATTTGCTCTATCTCCTCCTTAGGGGAGCCTTTTACCTCAGACATGTCGACACACACGTACCGACACACCACACACACAGGGGATGCTCTATTTGAAGACAGTTCCCCCACAAGGCCCTTTGGAGAGACAGAGAGAGAGTATGCCAGCACACACCCCAGTGCTATATGACCCAGGAATCACACAGTAACTTAGTGTTAACCCAGTAGCTGCTGTATATATTGTTTTTACGCCAAATTTATGTGCCCCCCCTCTCTTTTACACCCTCTCTATCGTGCAGGGGAGAGCCTGGGAAGCTTCCTCTCAGCGGAGCTGTGGAGAGAAAATGGCGCTGGTGAGTGCTGAGGAAGAAGGCCCCGCCCCCTCAGCGGCGGGCTTCTCCCGCGATTTTGTGTAAAATTAATGGCGGGGGCTCATGCATATAACAGTGTCCAACTGTACATATGCTGCTTTTGCCAGGAGGTACTTAATTGCTGCCCAGGGCGCCCCCCCCCTGCACCCTGCACCCTACAGTGACCGGAGTGTGTGGGTTAGTGTGGGAGCAATGGCGCACAGCTGCAGTGCTGTGCGCTACCTCATGTGAAGACAGGAGTCTTCTGCCACCGATTTCGATGTCTTCTTGCTTCTGCCGGCTTCTGTCTTCTGGCTCTGCGAGGGGGACGGCGGCGCGGCTCCGGGAACGGACGACCAAGGTTAAGATCCTGTGTTCGAACCCTCTGGAGCTAATGGTGTCCAGTAGCCTAAGAAGCGCAACCTAGCCGCAGTTAGTAGGTTTGCTTCTCTCCCCTAAGTCCCTCGTAGCAGAGAGTCTGTTGCCAGCAGAAGCTCTCTGAAAATAAAAAACCTAACTAAAATACTTTCTTATTAGCAAGCTCAGGAGAGGCCACTAAAAGCACCCAGCTCTGGCCGGGCACAGATTCTAACTGAGGTCTGGAGGAGGGGCATAGAGGGAGGAGCCAGTGCACACCAGTAGTACTAAATCTTTCTTAGAGTGCCCAGTCTCCTGCAGAGCCCGTCTATTCCCCATGGTCCTTACGGAGTCCCCAGCATCCACTAGGACGTTAGAGAAATACAGGTGTGTGCATGTGTTGCGTGTGTTGCGTGCGCAGTTGGCACCAAACAGAAATTTCACAGATTTAAAAAAACAATAGCTTTAAATTCTTACCTTTCGGATCCCACCAGCATTTCTACAAACCATGCGGAGCAGACGCTTATCTAATCAGCACCAGTGTATCCACCTGACCATAAGAAGGCTAACAGGGGATACCTTTATACCTTCCCGCCCTTTGCTGATAGATAAAGTCTGCCTTGTCCTGCTAGGCTGCGGAAATGAGGAGGACCGGACGATGCCCCCAATTGATAATGTCAAATATTATCTTAAAACATAAAACTATACACTATTACCGTGGAGCCGCTATGGCCGCTAGACTTATTACACACACTACGGAATAAGTACGCTATTTGCGTACTGAGTACCATATGGATACGCACTTAGCGTATCAGACGCTGTGCCGTGGGGCACGACGCACACGCGGCACGTACGCACACAGATTCACGCTACGTACTAAGCACGCTATTTGCGTACTGAGTAACGTATTGATACGCACTTAGCGTATTAGACGCCGTGCCGTGGGTACAACATACACGCGGTGCGGACGCACACAGTGATATACAGTAAACCTTAAGTAATGAAACAATGTAAGGATATGCTTATACTTTAAACCTTAGCAGCCAAGTACTGCAATGATGAAATACCTTAAAACCTTAAGTAGCGCTGGCGGTATGAAGTACCCGCAGTGCTTACACCTTATACCGATTAAGACGCTTTTAAAGCCCTTTGCGGGAAAGTGAAAACACAGCACCGGTTTGTGGTAAACCACTGGGCTCTAACACCGCAGTGGATTATTCAGAGAAAAGGGGTAAACAGATACAAGTTATACACTACAGGCTAACAAGGAAATCTAAACAGAATAATAGAGAATAATGGCTACAGAGAATATACATACGTGGGGAATCGTTCGCAAGCGCGTCCTGGACCAGTCCTCAGCTATCAGGTAGAAAGCCTTCAGAGTCTTTGATAGTGACCTGGCCTGCTGCTAGCTCTTTATTCAGTAGCTCAAGACATAATACAATAGACACTGTGTGCTCTTCTTCCATTGGTTAGGGGGTGGGACATGTCCTGCACCGGGGACCATTGGTTAGTTCAAGAAGTGGGCGATAGCTAGGACTTGGGATGTGGAGTTCCCACCCCATAATCAGTTTAAACCCATCACATTAAACATAAATCCGGTATTATTAATATCTTAATGAGGTAAATTTTAACAATGTTCTTATTCCCACCAGATTAATGTTCATGTGACTCTGAACAATATGAACCCACACATGATATTACTATCTATCTCAATCTTCAAGATATTCATATATCCACATATTCATATATATATATATATATATATATATATATATATATACACACACACACACACACTCCTGCTATTACAATTTGTTAGGAATTATATATTTATTCACTTATATATATATATATATATATATATATAAATGAATACCTCTATCTCCATGGATTTTGGACTAGGAATGTTAGTATCCTAAATTCCTGTCTGGTTTTGTTGTGGTTAGCTATTGTTTCTGATCTTCCAAACATACTCTGCTCCTGGGCATTGTTCACCCTTGTTTGTCCCTTTCTTTCAGTTGAGACAATGACAACTCAGCACTCATTATTCTGGAGAGAAACCTGGCCCTCTTCATAAACAAAGGTGTATGCCCTCTTCATAGAATCTCAAAGCTTAGTGTAAACAAGGCCATTGTATCTCAGTCTGTGGGAAATTTATGTGTGACTGGGTTCCATTCTCGTCCCCTCCCCATTCGTAATATATTTTAAATACAATTTATATCTATATTCTACTTCTGCACATAACTATACGCAGGAACATGCGGTTCTTTCCTAACTAACACCAGAATGTTACCCTTAAAATACCCTACAGCTGGATACTAGACATCACCTACCAACCTTTATCTGACCCTTCCTATCATGCAAAGACGAATCTCTCCGTCCAGGAACTGTTTAAACTAACATTACTCGCTGTCATGGTCTAGGGGAACTACATCTACAAAATGCACTAATTGGGTTAAATATGCTATATTCTAATAGCACGCTACATGCTCACAAACTCCGCCGTAAATACACATATCATGCGCACGAGTCGCCGGAGCGTCTCTTACGCAACTTGCGGATATGTGTACGCACGGGGGACCAGGTGCACGAGCAGCGTGCATGTGCATGAGGGGTTAGAACAAAGGATATGTATAACAATATTTTTCGACTTTGACAGCGCGCACTGCACCTATCTTGCATGGGGGGGGGCGCCTATGCCGTTTCTTGCATACAGCGCTAAAATGCCTAGTTACGGCACTGCAAAATGGTAAATAATATAAAGAACCGTACATCTGTCTGGAATCCAACATCCCCTTCCAGCTGGCCAGTCTTACGCCTTTTTCTATGGTGTTATTTTATTATGAATATTAAAAATGTATTAACTTACTATAAATATAAAAAATACATGTGAAAAACTGTAAAAAATCTAAATAACCCTAAATCTATCCGGCCTTCAACCTCCCCTTCTATCTGGCCAGTCTCACACCTTTTTCTATGGTGTTATTCTATTATGAATATTAAAAATGTATTAACGTGCTATAAATGTGACAAAATACACATGAAAAAGGATACAAATACTAAATAACCCTAAATCTATCTGGCCTCCAACCACCCGTTCATGCTGGCCAGTCACACACCTTTTTCTATGGTGTTATTCTATTATGAGTATTAAAAATTTATAAAATAGCCAATAAGAATATTCGGGTAAATCCGAGTAAAACCGAACCCGCACATCTCTACTATTAATACTAATACATGTGAAACATGGTAAAAATCTAAATAACCCTAAATCTATCCGGCCTCCAACCTCTCCTTCCAGCCGGCCAGTCACACATCCTTTTCTATGGTGTTAGTTATTTTATTGTGAATATTAAAAATGTATTAACTTACTATAAATACTAAAAAATTGCAAGTGAAAAATTGTAAAGAAATTAAGTAACCCTAAATCTATCCTCCAATCTCCCCTTCCAGATGGCTATTCTCACACCTTTTCTGCTGTGTTAGTCTATTATATAAACTACTTTTAGGAGTACTAACTACCTACCTACTACTATGAGTTCAAACTTTTTTAAAATATTAAAATCTAAAATCTATAGGTAAAACATTAAAAAAACACTTATCTCTGTTTTTCAAATATAAAAATCAAGAAAAATATATAAAGATTCTTAAACTCTCCTAACCCCAACCCACACTGTATGATTATCTAAACTAATCCCAATTTAACAAAACAAAAATATTCAAAGTAACCGCAAACTCAAAGCTTAGCCTTCTGAGCTTGTCTTGCTTCTTTCTGCTGGGCTCATCATATTCATTCTCTACCATTTGATGAAGGTCTTCCATTCTGATAACCAGCAGTGCTGTGGCCTCAGCTGACATTCTTATAGGCTCAGTACCTTTGGGAGGGTTCTCCAGGTAGATCTAATTAATGAGAATCCTCTTAATTGTCCTTGCTCCTCAGCTGTTATTGGATGCTTACGGGCCTCTGCTGCCTCCATTCTTTCTAGGTGACTTAGAATTAACTCAGAGTGTGGTAAGGATGGTCCTCCAGGGTTGTATGGGGGCATAGTTTCAAGGGCTTCCACTGCAACCCAGTCTACCATCAGTAGCGGATCTTGCCACGGGCAAGCAGGACTTTTGCCCGGGGCGCCGCCTTCCGGAGGGAGCAGGGCGCCATCCGGAGGGCGCCGCACCAGGGCAAGATCCGCTGCTGCTGTGCCCCCCGCTGCCCGCTGCCGCTGTGAAGGGAAACTAGACGCGTACGCGTCTAGTTTCCCTTCGTGGAGAGGTCCTTTACTGTGCGGTGCGCGATGACGTCATTGCGCACCGCACAGCAAAGGTCCTCTCCACGAAGGGAACTAGACGCTACGCGTCTAGTTTCCCTTCGTGGAGAGGACCTTTGCTGTGCGGTGCGCGATGACGTCATCGCGCACCGCACATCATTTCAGTCTGTACAGAGGGCGTAAATGACCACGCCCCCTGTACGAAGCCATGTCCCCTAATGCCGCCCGGAGCGCACAGAGCCCCAGAACCGGCTCTGTCTACCATATAGAAGAACAGATGGTGTTGTATATTACCATTGACTCTGAGTTGTCTGGCTGGATCTTTCTGGGGGAGGTCTTTAATTATGTCTTTCACAGCAGCGCCAAGTGCATGAAGTCTTGTAGGATGGTAATCAAGCCTTCCTGTGATCATTTGGGTACTTTGACACCAAATGAAAACCAGTCAGCACTGGCACTGTACTCCTTGCCAGCATGCACCTCAGGAGCAATGTAACCACGTGTTCCAGCAAAGCCAGTCACCCTCAGGTTTTCAAGGCTGTTTTTGAGTGCGAGACCGAAGTTGGCGATCTTAATATGGCCTGTTCCAGTTACCAGTATGTTCTCTGTCTTGAGGTCACAATGGATTATACCTTTGGAATAGAGGAACTGTACTCCACATACAAGCTCTGCCGAGTAGAACCTGGCACTAGGGATGGTAAGGTGGCCTTCCCTCTTCAGGAGCTGATGGAAATCTCCTCCACTTGCATAGTACATTATTAGTAGCAGATTCTCCTTGGTCTGCAGAGCTAAGTGGCCATGGATGAGAAAGGCACTGCCTTGTGCCAGTTCTAACACTCTCCTTTCCACAAATGCCAGTTCTTCTTTGCCCCTGGCTAGCAGCTGTCTCTTCATTATGGCTTTTACAACCACCATCTGACAGGTAGGCAAATCTACTGCCAGCAAGACCTGCCTAACTGATGGAAAAATGTCAATCTCTGGATGGCGTCACTGGGGCAGGATGATGCAGGACTGCTGGTTCCCCTTGTCTCTTCATCTGCATGATGTTCTTTTTTTCTTTATCCTCTTATATCCGGTCTTCTCCTCTGAGCTGGATTAGAACGTCATATATCTCTTCTTCCTTCTGGATGCATATCTTTGGCTCTTCCTCCCCAGAGGAGTCAGAAATGATAATCACCTTCCTGATATGACCGGCCTAGTTCTTCTCTTCTGCATGAGATGATAGTTCCCTCCTTATTTCCTCTCCTTCTCCATGGTGAGCTTCTCCTCTTCTGAGCTGGAAGATACCTGTCTCCTTCTTTTCTTCTCCTTCTTCATGGATAACATCGCTTTTTGCACCTCAGCACAGCTGGAAACGATCCTCCTCTTCAGTATGGCCTTCTTCATGGCTGCTTCCAACTGTCTCTCTGCCTCCAGAGTAAACAAGCTGGTTGCCCTGGCAACGGTTGCATCTTTCAAAATGTGGCATGCGGCAGTCAGTAGCAGTTATCTGCCCATATGCCTGTGCTACATACATGGTGTATGCTGGGCGTGTCTGTGTGCATGTGACATTAATTGGGAGGCATGTGTGAAATTAACACTGGATTAAACAGGGGTTTCCTAAATTACGAGGTGGGAAGCAATTTTATCAATGCAGATTGTGCAGATTAAAATATAGCTATATTAAGGTACATACTGAGTTATGTTTGTCACGTATTAAAAAATATACATTTATATAATATTTGTTAACAGTTATAGGTGGTCATTCTGAGTTGATCGCTAGCTGCATTCGTTTGCTGTGCAGCGATGAGGCAAAAAAAGGCACTTCTGTGCATACGTATGCAGCGCAATACGCACGCACGACGTACTATTACAACGAACGATGTAGTTTCACACAAGGTCTAGCGATGCTTTTCAATTGCACTGGATGCCGCAGTGATTGACAGGAAGAGGGCGTTTCTGGGTATCAACTGACCGTTTTCAGGGAGTGTTCGAAAAAATGCAGGCGTGCCAGGAAAAACGCAGGCATGGCTGGGCGAACGCAGGGCGTGTTTGTGACATCAAAACAGGAACTGAACAGTCTGAAGTGATCGCAAGCGCTGAGTAGATTTTGAGCTACTCTAAAACTGCACAAAAAAACTTTGTAACTGCTCTGCGATCCTTTCGTTCGCACTTCTGCTAAAATACACTCCCAGTGGGAGGCGGCATAGCGTTTGCACGGCTGCTATAAACTGCTAGCGAGCAAACAACTCGGAATGACCACCATAGAGCACACATATTACACACTGCTTTAAAGGGAACATTTCAGTCATTTACATTAGTCCCTGCCCAAGTAGATCTTACAAGGCCAGATTAATGTGCACAGATCATGTATTCAAACTGACTGAGGTACTAATTAAGTCATCTGTGCTTAGTCATGGATATTCTTAAAACCTGGACTGTTAGAATGCCTTGAGGACCGTGTTTTGGAACCACTGGATTAGAATGTAGATGTGAGTGGGCATTTTCCATTATCTTCTCACCATCTTCTTCATTACATTCTGCATATTAGCAAGAGAGCGAGAGAGCACCCACACCTCATACATTCCCCCAGCAACACCCCTGTGTGATATAAGGAAATGGGATGTTACATCAGCAGAGACATTTCTTGTTTTATTTTTACACTGAAACTCAGCCTATAACCTTGTTACATTATTTCTTGTGCTATGTTTCTCATCTAAGTAATGCGTTCCTAATGGTGTTCGTACAGAGTTGCAGTACAGATTCAGACGCACGCAAGAAGTGTATAAGAAATGTGTTGGGTGTATTAGAAATGTGTATGTATGTTGCTGTATAGAGACACTGAATTGCTCACATTAGAGGCCATACTCAGACAGATAATCTGTACCTAGCATAGGGCTGGTGAAAGCTTCAATGATGTGACTGATCATGGCACCTAAAAAGGCACAGAGCATGTTCTGTAGACACTGAAAGTGTGCGAATGTACACCAGGGAAGTGCATTGTAGTGGCATTAGCATTAAAAAGTCGCAGAGACAGCATAAAGTCACAGAGACATCTGCATCCAAAAACGCAAGGAGGGCCACAGCTGCATCCATCTCAAATTTGGTCCCTATGAGGATAGATCCTGCCCCCCCTCGACAGACCCCATCCCCTCCACAGGGCTTCTTCCATTATTTTCACATGCCAGGCATCATTATGCATAATTTGCAACTTTATACCAATTCCTTATGTCAACAAAATATTCTTAAGTAACTAGGATACTAGAATAAATCTGTGTGCCTATACTGTGACTAAGGAAAAAATATAAATATATAGGAGTTACTACCCGTGGTGTAGTTGTGCATACATGGAGCAAAAAGGAAAGGTGTATGAGGGTGCTTGGAGACTGCTTTAGGGTAATGATACATTAGATGTAGGCAATGGTACTCATTTTATTTATTTATTTAGTTTCCTCTTTTATCAGTGTCCAGATTTAAGCAGCTTTAGAGCTACTCCATAGACTGCATTGAGCATGTTGGGCTGTAAGGTAGCCATTTTTTTAATTCAGGATGTCCAGAATCTAGGTTTCAACTGAATGTTGAGAAACCTTTCTTCCAACCTTTGGCTGCTTCTTTGCCCAACTACATTGAGTGCTGCTATGTTGTATACATGTAATTTGAAAATTAATGATGAACTTAATCTGGGAGCATATGGAAAATTGTCCTCAGAGTTGGTGATTAATATATTGTTTGGTTATCCTTACACTGAGTTGTTCATTATTGCCTGCTAAATAAAACATTTTATTCTAGGGAGACTCTAGCATCTGAGAGGTAAATGTAATTTTTTAATGGTACTGATCCTATTTCCTGAATGAAGGCCTTATAATTCTTTTCTTTTTGTTTTTTAATATTAAGTTACTTTTAGGGTCTGTGATTGTCAGAAATGTATCAGCTGCATAAAGAGTGATTTTATGTCCAGCTTGCTCAAAGTTTATGCCCAAAATTCCCTAATTTTAAAACATTTTTGCTGCTAAACTTTTCTGATTAAGATTAACGGTGTCAAAGGGCACCCTGCCAAGTGATTCTGAATCGATAAACTGAGGCCCTGATTAATAATCTAGTTCATGTGGAATAACACTATAATACATAAATGGTGTCTAGAAATGTCTTAATCCTATCACCTGAGCGTTACAAAATTTCTGCGCAACATGAGCAACCCCCAGTTCCATAGAGAGCTATGGGTTTACCGGTACTTGCCTGTTCCCATGGCTTAAACTTAAAGTTTTGACACTGGTAACACTGGCTTGGCTTCACCCAGAAAGGTCGCCATGAGGTGAGTATTGCACTTTACAGTAAAATGATGTACTTTATCAATCAAATTTTGGCAAAATCGGTATGTGAACAGTAATTGGAGTTGCTAGGGTACCAAAATATCGAATAAGAATGAATCCCAATGTTTTGGTGTAGCTAGCAAATCTTTGTCCATTAGAATGGAAATTGGGTATAAATGACCAAACCATATAGTTTTGGGGATACTTAGGACCTCATTCATCTATCTTACCAGTATCTTCCTTGGGATACACTGGAAACATGGAATGGATCATAACAGGTTAACAAGCAAAATGTCAGTCCGAACAGCATAGAGTCAGAGTGGGAATAATAAGAATAAAGAGCAGAGTCTGTTTTCTGGGCCTGATTCTGGGGTGGACACTACTGCATCCTAGCATCTGTTGCAATAATGGGGGTCATTCCGAGTTGTTCGCTCGCAAGCGGATTTTAGCAGATTTGCTCATGCTAAGCCGCCGCCTACTGGGAGTGAATCTTAGCATCTTAAAATTGCGAACGATGTATTCGCAATATTGCGATTACACACCTCGTAGCAGTTTCTGAGTAGCTTCAGACTTACTCGGCATCTGCGATCAGTTCAGTGCTTGTCGTTCCTGGTTTGACGTCACAAACACACCCAGCGTTCGCCCAGACACTCCCCCGTTTCTCCGGCCACTCCTGCGTTTTTTCCGGAAACGGTAGCGTTTTTTCCCACACGCCCATAAAACGGCCTGTTTCCGCCCAGTAACACCCATTTCCTGTCAATCACATTACGATCGCCAGAACGATGAAAAAGCCGTGAGTAAAAATCCTAACTGCATAGCAAATTTACTTGGCGCAGTCGCAGTGCGGACATTGCGCATGCGCATTAAGCGGAAAATCGGCTGCGATGCGAAGATTTTTACCGAGCGAACAACTCGGAATGACCCCCAGTATGCAAAGGGTATTTTCAGGGTCCCCTTTGTGTACTATAAATTGCAGCATGTTAGCATGCTCTGACAGAGCAGGCACATTTGAATAGACTATTTGGGTCTTAATTAAAGCATAGTCCAGGAGCTTTCCTTATACCAGCAAAGTAGTTTCTGTTGGACATGGACACATAGCACTGTTCCAGGCTGATAAAAAGGACCAGCAGCTCTTAGAAACAGTACAAATCCAGCAATGTGGAACGTGATGCAACACCCAGCCTGCAGTTCATGTATTAACATGCTGCATGCAGCTCAGGAACCATCTACTTTATAACACCTCTCTATAGTACCTTTATTTGTTGCTATGTGCTGAATCTCTTATTGTAATAATATCACAACGTCTTTATGTTTATGGAAAAGTTAATAGAACACATTTGCAAATTGCATATAATTTCTTATATCTTTAATGTCATAATAAATTGACTGATTTATTATGCTTCGATATGAAAAAATATATTGTAATGCACTTTTTATTGTCTTGAAATATAGATACAATTTGACATTAAGTAAAAAGTGCGACTACTTAATGCACTAAAATTATATGATTTATCCCCAACAAAACAAGAGATTAATAGCTATAACAGTAGATTGACTCCACTTGATTACAAGTTTCTTTTGTATAAATAAGTTGTTTATAAGATACAGAAATCTAAATGTTTAAAGTTTTATTAATTCACACATTTTCAGCTGTTAATCTTAACTTGTTCACTTGTTTCTCCCAACCAATTTTGGTGTAGGTGGTTCATTTTTTTTACTCTGTCCCCCCAAAAATGTTATATTGTATTTTTTTTATTTATTTGTATTATATTTTATGTATTTTATTTGGTTTCTTTTGATGCTAACAAATACTGATAAAACAAATAAATATCTATTTTGATTTGCTAGTCCTCTGCTCTGTATTTCATGGGGATACTCCACTTCTCTCACGGCAAAGATGATAACAACACAAAAAGTGCACGCATATGTGTGAGGGTCAGCCAATCACAGGGTCACTGTAGTAATGTTCCCCCATCTCTATTTAAAAATAATGATTTATATATATGCGCCGGTGTCTTATTATAAGATTGGGAAATCCCCTGGGAAAACACCTGCATGTAGCCACTTCTGGATCTATGGCTAGGGCGCGAGTTGCCATAGGCGGGATGTACTACAGAGAAAATGCGGTAAAAACCTTGTTTTTGGGTTTTTTACCACATTTTCGGATGTGCTTACCTCCCTCCGCCGGGTCTCTGTTGTGCAGGGTAATGCCAACTTTTGCTGACTTTACACTGTAGAAGCTTATGGGACTTCTTCCGCGATGCTGTGAGCTTTCGGTGACGGAACCCTCCCAGCATCCCCCACAGCCGCCGCTGCTTTGTGCATGTGCAGATTGAATCCCGGATTATAGACCCAGAAGTCCAGTAGCCACAGCGCGTCGTGAAGGACAGCTCTGATCGCAAGCTTTATGACTCTACTATCCACATTTCATTGTCTTTGGCAAGGCCTAAATCATGCTACAATACAAGCTGGAATTACTCCTGACTGTAATTCGGTCCCTGTAATTTTGCCATCCTGCCAAATCTGTTGCTTGCTTGAGCAACAAACATTTCAAATTCTCTTCTTATTTCCTGTCAAGGGGATAGACTATTGTATATTTAGACAGATTGTCAATGAACGTGAGAAAATACTGCTTGCTTCCCAGGGTCTCATGCTCATTAGTTCGCACACGTATCTATATGCTTGAAGCCCAACGGCTCTTCAGCCCACGACTGTTGGTTTTTGAAAAATAATTCCTTGTCATTTTTTCTTTCAAACAA
This sequence comes from Pseudophryne corroboree, assembly GCF_028390025.1. Classification (NCBI taxonomy): domain Eukaryota; kingdom Metazoa; phylum Chordata; class Amphibia; order Anura; family Myobatrachidae; genus Pseudophryne; species Pseudophryne corroboree. The sequence goes on along the minus strand of NC_086446.1, from coordinate 188,127,157 downwards.
CTAATGCATTTCATCATCTACATGCCCTGAGCTATTTTGATTAGTGAGTTGCCCGTTAGCTAGTTTAGTTTTTGCTTCTGGGTTCTTATGTCCTGTATGCAGTTATGTGCTGGCCCTGCTTGATTTACACTTTCGCTGGTTCAAGTCATCCGGAGTTTTTACAAAAGTGTGTCTTCCTTTTGTGCACGTAGTAGTATAGATTTAGGAAAAACTGATGACGACAAGGATAACCATAAAATGCCTAAGCAAATATGACAAATATAATTGTGAACACATGGAACCCAAGAATAAAAAGAAAACCAAGAAGGCAAAAACGAACTAAAACTAAATTGCCTCAAAACACTAGTAACAATAATAAACAGTATAGGATACTATGACTATACAAAATTTGAGAAAATTGCAGGAAGCCCTTAATCAAAATAGCAACAGATTAGTGGTCATGGCAGGTGCATCATAAAAATAACATGCAAGGGTCGTGGCAGGCAGCAGATAAGAATAACCAAGAATAATCAGAATTTAGTCCAGGCCAATATGACCAAGAACCTTATTTACCTGACTAGTAGCAGAACTACTACAGGAGAGGAGATACTGAAGGCAATGGAGGTTTAGCCCTGAAGGTGGCAACTTGATTCCCTCCATTTCTCCAGTTTCCCCCAGCATGGAGCTGCAGTGGCAAGGTAAGTTATAATGAAGAGTACATGATTGCCTCCTGCCTTCACTACAGAGCAGTCGCACGTTCAGTGTCTTTGCTGACACACTTGCCATGGTGCACAGCAGTGATGTGCGGTGGGGTGAGGCAGGTGAGGCAGAGCCTTTCCTGTCATACTAATGTTTGTTTCAGAGGTTTGACTGTATAAAGTATATGAAAATACAAAGAATATGTTTGAAATATCTTCCTTGCATTATTCTAATCATTTTTATAGCCAAAACTCTGGAGTAAAAAGTCTATGGCAGGCCTCACCTGGCTAACTTTTCCGCTCATCTCTGATCAAAACTCACCAAATTTCCAGGGGTTTATACTGCTGCACCAGTGTATAATAATAAATAATAATAATAATAATAATAATTTTATTTATATAGCGCTCTTTCTCCAACAGGACTCAAGGCGCTTTACAGACATCAAAAACAATACACATAATACAGAAGATTTAAGTAATATAGCAATAGATAAGCCACACAGACATAAAAGAAAACCTTAAGCACACAGAAAGTATAATGCAGGATTGGTGTAGGCATTTTGGGTAATAACTTCCAAGGGTTGTGTATTCCACCCTCACAAGGTACCAAGTGCGGCAGCCATCTTGGGCGCTCAGCGTAGGATTACCCAAGGTGGAATAGTCCACCCCTAGAAAAGATGACACAAAATGGGGGTGATTTCAGAGTCCTACAGTTTAGAGTAGGGTTCCAACAAAACCACAAGGTCCATGTATTTTTCATCCCATCCACAAGTGTACCATATGGGGTAGCCATGTTGGGTGCACTTTGAAGGTTACACTGTGGGAGGTGAGCCATACAAGGGCCAAGGTCATATATGGGAAAACTGATGCTTATGTAGTAGTATAATGTACCCTGCATGTAGGGCACAATGGAAAGGTGTGCAATCAGTGGAGGTAAACATTACAGGAAAAACACATGGTGGGGTGAAGCGAGCAATGGGGAAAAAAAACCCCCACACAATAGCAGGTAACTAGTGGCAGAAGTAAAATTGGGATAACATTATTTTGATCAGATCTTAGTGCGGGTGGGTAGGAGAATGTGGGTGGCATACTCAGAAGCAATGGGGATGTCCCTGATAATGCCCAGATGTACGCTTTGGCTCATATATTGCATGTAAATCTGGCTCTGGTGCTAGCCAGTGCCTTCTGAGCTATTTAGCTCACCGCACGTCCCTGGTGCACAGTATGAAGGGTGGCAGGAGACCAGGTCATGACTGATGTGTGTTTATCCAGGCAGATTCTTTTAATAAGGACCCTAACTGAGACCGGTGCCAGTATGAGACTGAGGGATATATTTACTAAGCCTTGGGCAGAGATAAAGTCGACGAAGATAAAGCACCAGCCAACCAGCTCCTAACTGTCATTTTTCAAACCCAGCCTGTGAAATGTAAGTTAGGAGGTGATTGGCTGGTACTTTATATCTGTTAACTTTATCTCCATCCAAGGCTTAGTAAATAGACTCCTGAGTATCAAGTGACTCTCACTGGCCAGAGAGACCACCATCAACTAGCTGCAGTATGTTGTTAGCTATATTTTCATTGCTTCTCTTAAACTACTGGTAAATATATATAATAATAATAATCCCTTGCACCCTACCCTAGTTTAAGAAAACAAACAACATGTGTGTGACACCATAAGGTACAAATGTAGTGAATTCCATGAATTAGCACTATATGGTGTTAACCTTAATGTTCTCGGCATTATATGGTGGTCGCTGGTGCTCACTGCGATGCTATATATATAGTACAATCTACTGTGGAAGGGGGTTTACTGAACTGAATCTTTGCCATGGGGATAGATATCCTAGCATCAATTTTGGTGTGTCTAGGTGGTGCTAGGGTGCTGGTAGTGAATGTGGGGTAAGGGGAGTGTGTGTCTGAATGCTGCTAGGATTAGGGTGTTGGCAGTGAATGCAAGTAGAGGGGGCACCAACACCTGTCTTGACTCCTGACTTCTAGTATAAATGTATACCTCTGAGATGTGCAGGATCAGATTTACTTGATTCTTTTTCCAAACTAGCCGTTCCAATAAGTAATATCATAGTCAATTGAAAAACTTCCACTTTTTTCTGAAACTACTTATAGAAGCTGCAACTTCAACACCAGTCTATACACAACGCTGTCCTTTAAATCCGTGTCCAGCTGTGACACCCCCTTGGCATAAATGTTCAAAATAAAACACAGGGTAGGGATTGGGTCCTTTTAATAAAATAAGTGGTGGGTGACAGTTAGTGTGGGGGTATTCACATTGTCCTCCTTTATGGTTAGGACTTCTGCAAGTCTAGTGATGACACAACAGTTTAACAATAGGAATCAGCACTGGATACCTGTCAGGGACATACTGTGCAAGCCGGGACTGGTGATTCCTAACTGGGTTCAGGATTGGAGGCGAACTCTCCGGGATGGAAGTGCCCTAGTTGGACGAGGTTCTGTGTTAGCACCGAGGTGTCGGCTGGTACTGGTACTTTTGAGCTAAGTTCAGACTGGGAGGCGATCTCTCCAGGCTGGCTGAATAAAGTTCCTTCTCATGAAGTGTATTATTCAAGACATAGACTTTAAAGATGAAGTAGAACAATATGATGAGGGTACCGAAGATACAGATTGACTCCACTGGGATAGGCATAGGAACCGGTTACCGTGATCAGAGGCTGAGTCGCTCCTTCGCAGACTGAAGTGGTGACGGTGGCGGCAGATACATGCCCCACTCAGTGCCAGATACATGCCCCACTCAGTGCCAGATACATGCCCCACAGTGCCAGTTACATTGCCCCACAGTGCTGGATACAATGCCTAACAGTGCCGGATACATGCCCCACAGTGCCAGATACATTGCCCCACTCAGTGCCAGATACATGCCCCACTCAGTGCCAGATACATGCCCCACTCAGTGCCAGATACATGCCCCACTCAGTGCCAGTTACATTGCCCCACAGTGCCGGATACAATGCCCCACAGTGCCAGATACATGCCCCACAGTGCCGGATACATTGCCCCACAGTGCCAGTTACATTGCCCCACAGTGCCAGTTACATTACCCCACAGTGCCAGATACATTGCCCCACAGTGCCAGATACATGCCCCACAGTGCCAGATACATTGCCCCACAGTGCCAGATACATTGCCCCACAGTGCCGGATACATTGCCCCACAGTGCCGGATACAATGCCCCACAGTGCCGGATACAATGCCCCACAGTGCCAGATACATGCCCCACTCAGTGCCAGATACATGCCCCACTCAGTGCCAGATACATGCCCCACAGTGCCAGTTACATTGCCCCACAGTGCCAGTTACATTGCCCCACAGTGCCGGATACAATGCCCCACAGTGCCAGATACATGCCCCACTCAGTGCCAGATACATGCCCCACTCAGTGCCAGATACATGCCCCACTCAGTGCCAGTTACATTGCCCCACAGTGCCGGATACAAAGCCCCACAGTGCCGGATACATGCCCCACAGTGCCGGATACATTGCCCCACAGTGCCAGTTACATTGCCCCACAGTGCCAGATACATTGCCCCACAGTGCCAGTTACATGCCCCACAGTGCCAGTTACATGCCCCACAGTGCCAGATACATTGCCCCACAGTGCCAGATACATTTCCCCACAGTGCCAGATACATTGCCCCACAGTGCCAGTTACATGCCCCACAGTGCCAGTTACATGCCCCACAGTGCCAGATACATTGCCCCACAGTGCCAGTTACATGCCCCACAGTGCCAGATACATGCCCCACAGTGCCAGTTACATGCCCCACAGTGCCAGATACATTGCCCCACAGTGCCAGTTACATTGCCCCACAGTGCCAGATACATTGCCCCACAGTGCCAGTTACATGCCTTACAGTGCCAGATACATGCCCCACAGTGCCAGGCCCCACTCAGTGCCAGTTACATGCCCCATTTGGTGCCAGATACATGCCCCACTGTGCCGCCGGCCCCCCCCCCCATCACTTTCCGGCCGCTTGTAAGTTGTTGCTATGTGAGGGGAGGAGAGCGCAGCGCAGCGCCTCTCCTTCCCCTCACCGCTCCAGGTCTCCGGCGGCTGTCTGGCGCCGGTTCGCTAGCCAATCAGAGCTCGCGGACCGGCAGCCAATCAGGAGCCGGTCCGCAAGCTCTGATTGGCTAATGCCGGAGACCGGACACAGCAGCGCTGCTAGTGCTGGCAGCGGCGGTGAGGGAGAGACGCTGCGCTCTCCTCCCCTCACATTTAGGGTTAACGGGGGCGAGTGGGGCATGATGCCCTGGACGCCGGCGGCGCCCCCCTCTCCTGGGCCTGCCAAGGCGCCCAGGGCACGTGCCCCACTCACCCTACACTAGATACGCCTCTGCCCCATGGCAACATTTTGAAGGGGCCCCTGCCCCAATGCTTCTAGAGAGACACTTCTCTGCCGCAGTTGTTAATTTGATGCCCTATAATAGTACCCTAGTTAATTTTCTGAACCATAGTAGAGCCTTATTTAATGTTATGCCCCATGATAGTGCTGTAGTTTCTTTTATGAATCGCAGTAGTGCTTAAGTTCACCTTATGTCACATTTCAGAGCTGCCAGTACACATTATGCCGCACAGTACCCCCAATTCACATTATGATACAGTATATAGTGCTCGCCGTTCATATTGTGCCTCATTACAATGCCCCAGTTCATATTATATAACATTAAAATGCCCTCCAGTTCATTTTATACCACACTACAATGAGCAGGTCCAGGGACATACCTAGATATATTGCAGGCCCCAAGGAAAAAGTTTGAAAGGACCCCTAAGTCCCACCCAATGGCGAAAAAAAATGTATATATCACATGTAACTTTGATAGGGTATGTGCGCCCCATAGCAGCTGCACTTCCTGCAACTATGGTAGCTACGGCCTTGCCAAACTGCAATCCCTACAAATTTGCCGCTGCAGTTTCATATAGTGGACAGTAAGGTCAAACCGCTCCTAGGTTTGCTGGACGCATAAAACTGGGGTTAATAACTTTAAGTGCTCATGTGTATGTTATTCAATAGGATGTTCCAGAGTTAAAAGACTTTTGATATGTTCAATTGAAATATCATTGGGAAACTCCCAGTCACCTATCATATGCGTTTAGACATTATGTGCTCCCAGACATGTGCCTCTAGGCATGAAGAACAAAGTGATCGCATGACAGCATTGGGCCTTATTGTTACAGTGGTAGAATGGTTGCTGCAGTAAAAATGGGCCATTCGGTGCGCATCTGTATTGATCCTGTGTTGTAACTAGAACTCTGGGTATCCTTGGCAAAGTGAACGACTGGCTGCCACCTCTAAATAAAAAAATCCCTTTACTAGCTTTAATTACATCTATGATTATATCCTCCAAATCCATAGTCTCCGCCACCTCTTGCTCAGTTAAAATTCCATCAGGATCCTCCAACCTCTCCCTCCCAAACAAAGGGGCAGATGTACTAAGCCTTGAGAAGGGATAAAGAAGTGATAAAGCAGTGATAAGAGCAAGGTGATAACGCACCAGCCAATTGGCTCCTAACTGTAATTTTTCATATCAGTAATGATTGGCTGGTGCGTTATCACCTTGCACTTATTACTGCTTTATCACTTCTTTAACCCTTCTCCAGATTAATACAGTACATCTGCCCCAAACTGTCATCTGGGACTGTTGCTGTTCACCCTCACCTGACTCATTCCTACAGTTACACTGACTTACACATAGATTTCATAGCTGGTTGACATAAAGCGCATATCGCAATCTATTCCCTTCCTGCTCAAATAGAAAATGCTTAATGTGGCTGTAATTCTACAGGGGTGGTCTTCAGTATGCCGGCGGTCGGGCTCCCGGCGACCAACATACCGGCGCCGGGAGCCCGACAGCCGGCATACTGACACTTATTCTCCCTTGTGGGGGTCCACGACCCCCCTGGAGGGAGAATAAATTAGTGTGGCGCGTGTAGCGAGCCACCGTGCCCGTAGCGTGGCGAGCACAGCGAGACCGCAAGGGGCTCATTTGCGCTTGCCACACTGTCGGTAAGCCGGCGGCCGGCCTCCCGGCGCCGGTATGCTGGTCGCCGGGAGGCCGGCCGCCGGCAGATCGTAGTGAACCCATTCTACAGTGTGGGACCTGGGGGAGCTGCATGAAAACATGGGGAAAACACCCTGAGCCCCAGAAAGGTGGCCGATATAACACAGGGTAACAGTATTATTATTATTTTAGAGAAGGCTATTAGTAAAGCTTTAGCTTTTTTTTTTTTTATTAACACTGGAAAAATTATAGTAAGCAAGTGTTTTTCAATGAATTAAAGCCTCTGGATAAGTTTGGGTACAGACAGGGCCGTCTTTTCGTATGGGCTCAATGGGCTCTTGCCCAAGGGCCCCAGGAGTATAAGGGCCCTAGGCTGATAGCTGATGGTCTCCTCTTTCCAGGGGTACCAGATTTTTGAAAATCGGCCCTAGGGAACCAGAGATATCTGACTTCAAAGCAGTGGTCCCCATCCAAGCCTGGTAATTGCTCTTCCCAGCCAGATATCTCAGGCTCTGTATGACTTAGAGTTTTGCTGAGGGTACATTTCAAAAGCTGAGATTCTCCACTTTCAGTGGACACTAGCAGCCTGTCTCTACTGTGCCAAGAGCCAGAGATATCAGCCTTCAAGCAGCTGGTCCCTGCTCAAGCTCCACACGCCTAATATGCAGTTTTATATATTTGTTGGTGGATTGCTCTGGCTCCTGAACCCTGATCTCCAAGTCCCCAGTACCTCCTGACAAGTGAGACACTCTAATTTTTTTATCCTATTCAAAGCTAAGAATTTTTTTTCCAGGAACTTGAGATATCTGCAGTCAAGCAAGCTGCTGTCTGACTAGAAAATGATAAATATTAAGCCCACTCCACTGTCGACCCCTCCCTTACGTATTAAACACCCCATACCACCCTGGAAGTCATGTACCGGGGCCCCTTCATTCAGCCCAATGCCACCTTCTACAGTTTAGTGTTCTCCCTCCCACCCCATCTGTGCAGTAAAGGAGTAATTAGCAGAAATTACTGCTCCAGGTCCTACATGCTGAGCGGAAGATAGAACATTCCATACCGCCCGCGGGACATCAAAGCTGCCGCTGACAGCACCCCCTCCCATAGAGGATGGGTAGGGGCCCCAGTGCATTGCTGTGCCCAGGGGCCCACACTGCTGTTAAGACGGCCCTGGGTACAGAAACTTGTCTGTAAAGTTATTTTTTTAATAGTTTTTTTGAGCAAGATTCAATCATATTGGGAAAAAATGTGACTACAGATTAATTTCCATTTTCCATCTATACAACACCCCAAAATACATTCCTATATAATATCACCCATTTTTGAGCTTTTTACAGAAAATCACCTGCAAAATGATGTAATTATTGGCCAAATTATACTAATTTAAATGCCTTCAAGTGCATAATTATTCTTTGGGAGGGGCGCACTGAGTTCCGAAAATTTGTCCCTAATTTTTTTTTACCTACTGTACAGTGCTTTTCACATACAGTACTTGGGGCTACAAACTAAATTTATGTAATCTCATTGAGACCCAATTCTCAGGTCTCTTACTGAATCGCAAAGGTCACGGTGTGGGCTCTTTAGCTGCATTAAGCAATATTCGGTCAACTCATGGCTAATTGAAGTGACCCATAAATGTGATTGGAGAATGGGAAGAAAATTAGAAGTGAATGGATAGGGAGGCCTGCTGCCTAGACCTCTGGAAAATTGAGTGACTTTGATATTAAGAATTAAATGTTAGATGCTTTTTTAATACTCCTGCCATCAGCACAGACGGCAATGCAGTGGCATATCTACAGTATAATGGGTGAAGTGTGTGCAGACCGCACACCCTGCTCCCATTTATTTCAATACTTGTTAAGAGTAAACTGGTTTGTTTGTACAAGTATGGAGTCACTGGTATAAAGAATGATTCAAGATAAACAGCAAGCTGATACAGTATATACAGTGTTGCACTTGTGTGCAAGGTAAACCACAAACTTGAGTGCACAATAGTGACCAATTTCTGATTTACAGGAGGTTAACACCAGATGACCAGATGATACCTGTTAGATTGTAGTAACAGGGAAGGGATATCCAATGAACAGGCTGAAATGCAAGTGGATAGAAAAGAAAGAAGGCCAAGGTCAAAAGCATAATGTAAGAGATCAGGTAGAGTTAAAGTAGAGGCCAGGGTTTAGACTGGTTTCAAACGGAAGCAAAAGTGTAGACAATAAACTACCACCTTGGAACCCAAGAAGGCTTTTATCAGTGTCTGATCTGCAGCTGGCTTTTATCAGCATCTGTGTGATATTATTATGACTGTCGAAATTTTGACCCTGTCTGCATTTTGGTTGTCGAGCTTATGGCTGTCGATATTTTTATTACGGTTGTTAACATTTTGACTGTCAAGAATTCAGCCAACCTATGTATTGTCTTCATAATGTCCATATCTGCATTATGTGTCTGTCAACATTATGGTGTCTATATTTTTAATGTCTAACTAATATGCCCAACCCAAGAAGAGTTATTAAAGATGTATGCAGGGCTTAAAGTGGTCCTGGAGAGGTGGGGGAACTCACCTGCCCCGCCACCCATGCATCAAAGCCATGCATCACAAAAAGTATGTGTGGCCTCACTATGAGGGGTGTGGCTACACAATAGTACCGCCAATTCAAAATAACACCTCACAGTAGCACAATCTTATTCACATTGGGGGGTCATTCTGACCCGTTCGCTCGCTGCTGTTTTTCGCAGCCGAGCGAACGGGTCTCTACTGCGCATGCGCCGGCGCCGTAGTGCACCGGCGCATGCCAGACGGCCGAAGGCCGATGCAGGGCTGCGATCGCCTCTGCCTGATTGACAGGCAGAGGCGGTCGCTGGGTGGGAGGGGGCGGAATGGTGGCGTTTGGCCGCTGTTTCTTAGGCGCGGTCCGGCCAACGCAGGTGTGGCCGGACCGATCGGGGGGGGGTGGGCCGCAGCGGCTGCGTGACGTCACACGCAGCCGCTGCGGGCCGGGGAGCGAGGAGTAGCTCCTGGCCAGCACGCTAAAGCTGCGCTGGTCGGGAGCTACTCTTGAAGTGCAAAGGCATCGCTGTGTCTCTCACTCCCCCATCTCACCCCTGCTCCTCTCACTCCCCCATCTCACCCCCTCATCTCAACCCCCATGACTCTAACTACCCCATCTCACCCCCCCATCTCACCCCATGCTCCTCTCACTCCCCCATCACAACCCCTGCACCTCTCATTCCCATATCTCATTCCCTGCTCGTGTCATTCCCCCATCTCACACCCTGCTTCTCTCACTCCCACATCTCACCCCCTGTACCTCTCACTCCCCCGATCTCACCCCCTGTGCCTCTCTCATACCCCCATCTCACCTTCTGCTCCTCTCACTCCCCCATCTCACCCCCTGCTCCTCTCACTCCCACATCTCACCCCCTCATCTCAACCCCTGCTCCTCTCACTCCTCCATCACAACCCCTGCACCTCTTATTCCCCTATCTCATTCCCTTCTCGTGTCATTCCCCCATCTCACACCCTGCTTCTCTCACTCCCACATCTCACCCTTGCTCCTCTCACTCCCCCATCTCACCCCTCATTTCAACCCCCGTGACTCTAACTACCCCATCTCACCCCCTGCGCGTCTCACCCCCCATCTCATCCCATGCTACTCTCACTCCCACATCACAACCCCTGCACCTCTCATTCCCATATCTCATTCCCTGCTCGTGACATTCCCCCATCTCACACCCTGCTCCTCTCACTCCCACATCTCACCCCCTGTGCCTCTCACTCCCCCATCTCACCCCCTGTGCTTCTCACACCCCCATCTCACCTTCTGCTCCTCTCAGTACGCCATATCACCCCCTGCTCCTCTCACTCCATCATCTCACCCCCTGCTCCTCTCACTCCGCCATCTCACCCGCTGCTCCTCTCACTCCCGTCTCTCCCGCTGCTCCTCTCACTCCCCCATCTCACCCCCTGCTCCTCTCACTCCCCTGTCTCACCCCCTGCGCCTCTCACTCCCCCGTCTCACCCCCTGCTCCTCTCACTTCGCCATCTCACCCGCTGCTCCTCCCACTCCCCTGTCTCTCCCGCTGCTCCTCTCACTCCCCCATCTCACCCCTGCTCCTCTCACTCCCCTGTCTCACCCCCCGTCTCACCCCCTGCTCCTCTCACTCCCCCATCTCACCCCCTGCTCATCTCACTCTCCCATCTCACCCCCTGCTCCTCTCACTCCCCCATCTCACCCCCTGCTCATCTCACTCTCCCATCTCACCACCTGCTCCTCTCACTCTCCCATCTCACCACCTGCTCCTCTTACTCCGCCTTCTCACCCCTTGCTCCTCTCACTCCGCCTTCTCACCCCCTGCTCCTCTCACTCCGCCTTCTCACCCCCTGCTCTTCTTACACAGCCGTCTCACCCCCTGCTCCTCTCACTCCGCCATCTCACCCCCTGCTCCTCTCACTCCGCCGTTTCACCCCCTGCTCTTCTCACACCGCCGTCTCACCCCCTGCTCCTCTCATTCCGCCATCTCACCACCTGCTCCTCTCACTCCCCCATCTCACCCCCTGTGCCTCTCACTCCCCCCATCTTACCCCCTGTGCCTCTTACACCCCCATCTCACCTTCTGCTCCTCTCACTCCCACATCTCACCCCCTGCTCCTCTCACTCCCCCATCTCACCCCCTGTGCCTCTCACTCCCCCATCTCACCCCCTGTGCCTCTTACACCCCCATCTCACCTTCTGCTCCTCTCACTCCCACATCTCACCCCCTCATCTCAACCCCATCTCCTCTCACTCCTCCATCACAACCCCTGCGCCTCTTATTCCCCTATCTCATTCCTTGCTCGTGTCATTCCCCCATCTCACACCCTGCTTCTCTCACTCCCACATCTCACCCCCTGCTCCTCTCACTCCGCCGTCTCACCCCCTGCTCCTCTCACTCCGCCGTCTCACCCCCTGCTCCTCTCCCTTCCCCCATCTCACCCCCTGTGTCTCTCACTCCCCCATCTCACCCCTGCTCCTCTCACTCCCCCATCTCACCCCCTCATCTCAACCCCCGTGACTCTAACTACCCCATCTCACCCCCTGCGCGTCTCACCCCCCATCTCACCCCATGCTCCTCTCACTCCTCATCACAACCCCTGCACCTCTCATTGCCTGCTCATGCCATCCCCCCATCTCACACCCTGCTCCTCACTCCCACATCTCACCCCCTGTACCTCTCACTCCCCCCATCTCACCCCCTGAGCCTCTCACTCCCCCATCTCACCTTCTGCTCCTCTCACTCCCCCATCTCACCTCCTCATCTCAACCCCTGCTCCTCTCACTCCCTCATCACAACCCCTGCACCCCTCATTCCCCATCTCATTCCCTGCTTGTGTCATTCCCCCATCTCACACCCTGCTTCTCTCACTCCCACATCTCACCCCCTGCTTCTCTCACTCCGCCGCCTCACCCCCTGCTCGTCTTCCTCCCCATCTCACCCCTTGTCTCTCTCACTCCCCCATCTCACCCCTGCTCCTCTCACTCCCCCATCTCAACCCCTCATCTCAACACCTGCGACACTAACTACCTTATCTCACCCCCTGCGCGTCTCACCCCACATCTCATCCCATGCTCCTCTCACTCCCCCATCACAACCTCTGCACCACTCATTCCCCTATCTCATTCCCTACTTGTGTCATTCCCCCATCTCACACCCTGCTCCTCACTCCCACATCTCAATCCCTGCTCCTGTCATTCCCCTGAGACACACCTCTGTCTGTACTGGGATTGGGGTGGAGGAGAAGCAGGAAGCATCGACTGGTTCCTGGCTGCAGTGCAGTTTAAAGTTGTCAGTGGCCGCCAGCCATTCCTGTGGACCGGCTGACAATTAAAAGAAGAGGCCGCTCTTTGAATCTGGCACCGATTGGGTGCCAGTCACCAAACGTGGACCTCCAGCCAATGGCAGCTTCTCATTGGCTGGTGGTCTGCGAGCTGTGATTGGCTCACATCAGTTTAAAAACCCCAAAACATCCCCTTTTTGTAATTGGCAGCCAGTCCGCCCGTGAGCTGGGCTTGGCTGACAGCCGCTGCCAGCTTTAAAATGCACAGCCCCAGGACACGATGCTCTGTAGTGGCTGGATGGTCTTCGGTTAGAAGTGACAGAACCCAGTCCCGCCTGTTCCGACCCACTTAAACTTCTTGATGTATGGTTAAAGTGAGTAAAAGAAATAGTGCAAGTAAAATGAATAGGTGACTGGAAGAATGATGAGATATGTAGGCGAATGTGGATGAGTTAAAGTAAGTATTGAAAGAGTGGGAACCAGCAGTTGACCTTGGTAGTGCACAGCAGTGGTGCAGGTGAAGACTTTCCTCACACCTCCTTGTTGGGTTAATGGCGTAAGCAAATTCCCTAAGTTTGAACAACTGTCTGGTATAGTAACAGTTGAACTGTGTGGGTTAAGCACTATGGGACAGATGTGCTAAGCCCTGGAGAGTGATAAAGTGGAAAGAGAAAAGTACCAGCTTATCAGCTTCTGTCATTGTTCAAATACACACTGTAACATGGCAGTTAGGAGCTGATTGGCTGGAACTTTGGGGCAGATGTTTTAAGCCTGGAGAAGTGATAAAGCAGTGCTAAAGAAGTGATAAGTGGAATCAGCTCCTAACTATCATTTTTCAAACCTGTAATGATTGGCTGGTGCGTCATCACCTTCCACGTATCACTTCTTTATCAATTCACCAGGTTTAATACATCTGCCCCTTTATCTTTATTCAAGGCTTAGTACTGTACATCTGCACCTAAAATAGAGATGAAATCAGCAATGACAGCTGCATTTGATTAGTCAAACAACTGTACAGAGATGGAAGTCCTGTGAAGTCCTGCAAAGAGTAGAAACAAGTTTAGTTTTAGGGACCTATTCATTATGCTAATTATTGGGGTCTGGGTGCCCCCCAATAATAAAGTTTTTAATTTGCAGGATGGTGCCGTCGTGCACAAACAGCTGATCTGATAATTAGCTGTCCCCATAAATCATACATTTTCATCACTTATTTAGTAGCAGTGAAACTTAGCACAGCCGAGCATGACTCAGCCGTGCTACTGTGCATGCGTGACTGTGGCTTCATGCATGCACAACCTCTGACAGAAGGAGCTGGGCAGTGGTGGAGGGATCCAAAGCATTTTGGATATTGATAAATAAAGCACATTAAAGAGGGTATTAGAACTTGGGCTTTAAGTGTGTTGTAAGCAGTACTATTTTTCTGTGAAAACAGGTTCAGTAACGATATGTCTGGGGGTGGAGCTAGTAAATAAAATTATAGCTAGATGATAGCTTTTAGAGAGAGAAGGGACTCAAAATGGACATTACAATAAAATGTATCTTATGGAAAATACATTTTGTCCCAGGAGAGGTTCAGGAACCCAGTTCCTGTTTAGGTCATATTTAATGAAAGGTTCAGGAACTGAGTTCCTGCTGGTTCCTGCTGAAAAATAGCACTGGTTGTCATTGTCCGTTGGGAATAGACCTAACTGAGCCAGTGTAAACCCCCCATTATGTGATTTAACCTTGCCTTTAAGACCTTAGTTGAAATGTTCAAACAGAAATAGAATAGCAGTTTGAACAGGAGTGCCTAGTTGTAAAACATGTATAGTCTGATGTCACTATGGCCTCTCTTTGGCAGGGGATTCCAACCGATAAATTCTGCCACATGCAGTGTAAATTCACACCATCCTCATTTATAGTCCTTCAAACTTGCCACTTTGATCCTTCCTCCTATCATTTTCAATATTTCCAAATTGTTGGTTTTGTACAATCACACTCTCCTTCCCGTTCCATTCAGCAACTATGTAACCTCATTCGAACTCCTTTGTGTCTATTCTATAGGTGTCAAAGGCAATATATCCATTATATATCACTCTATTCTAGGTCCACCTTTCCCCGATTGTAAACCTCATGAAATGGCATGGGATTTGGACATATGAACCCCCAATAATGACGAGGGATGGACAACTATTAGGTCCAGGAATGCTATGGCCTCCATCAGCGTAGCTATTTAGAAAACATGCTACAAGGTCTAAACTGCACAAGATGTACCCTGCAACATCAAATTTCTCCCGAAGACAATGTGGAGAGGTGGGTACATTTCTCCACACTTGGTGATTTGTCCTACCAGTAGCTCATTTTGGTATGAAGTTTGGAATATGAATTCACAGGTATCCCACATATTGATAAATATCTGTCCAAACTAGTGTTCCATATTTGTAATGCTACCAAATCTTTGATAGCTAAGACGTCTCCAACAGCAGCGTCATTAGTGGCCCCACAGGCCCAGGTTCATTTTGTGACCTCAGTGGAATATATTACATGCTTGCAAAACAACTCCATGGCCACTTATCAGAAGATCGTCACCGTGGTATATTTTTCAGTCGCCACCTCTCCTTGGTCTCTGCTAACTTTCAAAGTCTCCCCCTTTTATTATACCACCCCCCCTTCCCCTCCAGTTTTTTACTTTCATTTTTTTGTGGTATTCATTAGTATTGTATTTTACACCCTATATTGTGTTATTTTAGGTTTATAACAAATGTTTGGTGGGTCCTGGGTTGATCGTTTGGGCAACTGGCTATACTTTTCAGTTTCTACAGTGAAATCTTCTGGGCTTACCCTTTGAATTGTACCTTCTGTTTATGTACACTTAAAAAAAAAAATATGATGCCTTATTTATGTAACGGGCACCTATGGAAGTGCACTAGTATAGGCCTTGAGTCCTGTTGGAGAAAAAGTGCTAAATAAATAAAATAATTTTTAATTTTATCATCATTATTATTATTATTATTATTATATATTGCTTATTAGTGTGTGTGATGATAATTATGATTCACTTATATGCCTATGTTTTTTAAATTTGTCACTGGTGGTTTTTGCTTAAATAAAAAAGTAAAAACAAAACAAAGTCTTTAAAAATATACAGTAAATTTGTTAGCAGTTGGGCAAAACCATGTGCACTGTGGGGGAGAGAGGGGGGGGGGGCAGATATAGCGTGTAGAGAGAGTTAGATTTGGGTGGTGTGTGTTAAAACTGAAATTTAAATTGCAGTGTAAAAATAAAGCAGACAGTATTTACCCTGTACAGAAACAAAATAACCCACCGAAATCTGAAGGGGGTACACACGGAGAGATCCGTGTTTAAAATCTAAGCACATCGCTATCGCCGGTGCTAGATTGAGGCTGCATGCAGGCACAATCTAGCGGGTCGCTCACTTCAGCGCTGTGTGAAGTGAGCGGCCCCCCGGCATTGCCCCCCCTTGCTCAGCACATTGCGCTGTGCTGGACGGGGGAAGAGATGTGTGCTGAGCGGTCTGTGTTAAGGTCGCTCAGCACACATCTCCCTCGTCAGTACTGGCCTTAACTCTCTCTGCAAATGTTTTATCTGCCCCCCCTGCAGTGCACATGGTTTTGCCCAACTGCTAACAAATTTGCTGCTGTGATCAACTCTGAATTACCCCCATTGTCTAAAGAAGCTCTGGAAGCAAATAGGAGCCATCCAAAATCCATTTATTTGAAATACAGCAAAATATTTCAAATGTCTTTTAATAAAAGTTGTGAATGTTATGCTCTGTGAGGCTGCTGAATCAAATTAAATGCATTCCTTGCTAGAACCTACCACTGGATACTATTCAAAGGAGAATTTTCCATTGTGGAGTATGTTTTGCAAAGGAAATATGACTTGTGGATGTGTCTTCTGATAAGCACTTTAATTATTTATTCCTTGTATGGGCATTTTTTTACCATTTTATAATAAATACTTCTAAAATCATTATTATACTATCAGAAGTTCGATTTAAATTTGAGGTAAATGGAACTGAAATGCACATCATTAAATGGTCCTTTGCTGTGGATCACATGAGACAACATTACACAAATCACCTGTTGCTTATGGTTTCATATGAGTTAACCAAGCAAAGCCATCTTATTTTATTCTTTTTATTTGGAGGTTGTATCTTGCCCAATGGCTGAGAGGAGTCCTCTGAGTGATAACAGCATCACACGTAACACAGAAAGAACATAGAACATTTATTTCTGTGATCTGGTAGACACAGCCACCAATGGTATGAATCCATTTAATTTTTATTATTGTAACACACTATGGAAGGCACCTCTTGTCTTTAGTAGTCATTTGCTTCTGTAAATCTTGATCCCCTACATCCTAAATGAAAATAGCTTTAAAACCATCAAGGATGACACAATCAGCTATCCATTATCTCTAGGGCAGATGTGGGTTGCCGTATTGCGTTAACCGGTCTACTGCTTCTCTTATTGATCCGTATTCAGATTATTGCCAATAGTTCAGAGACAGCCTAACAAAACACCAAATGTTATCAGAATGGAAAATGTTAATTGCATCCAATAAGATAAAAGAGAGCTGTATCCTACATATGACGTCACGAACAAGATACACTTTATTTACAATGGGAAAATAGCCGGGATTGTCCAAAGGTCACTTCTGCCTTGCTGCTGTCACCTTGCAGTACAGGGAACAGGATATACGCTGTACAAACATTGGCTGAGCACAGTGCAATACCTGATAACTTGTTTCCAAGCACTAGCTCATATGAAAGTTTATGGGGGGTAATTCCAAGTTGAACGCAGCAGGAATTCTGTTAGCAATTGGGCAAAACCATGTGCACTGCAGGGGAGGCAGATATAACATGTGCAGAGAGAGTTAGATTTGGGTGGGGTGTGTTCAATCTGCAATCTAATTTGCAGTGTAAAAATATAGCAGCCAGTATTTACCCAGCACAGAAATAAAATAACCCACCCAAATCTAATTCTTTCTGCACATGTTATATCTGCCACCCCCCCTGTTGTAACAGGCACTGCAGTGGGGAGAATGGGGCTACGATGACGTAATTATCACATTGCAGATTGGGGTGAAATTGTGATAAGTATGCCTCTAAAGTCCACTGCTTAACATGCTGAAGCTGTATCACAGAATTACTTCTTATAGTGTGACCAATCCCATCTCTCAGAGCTTAATGAAAGGTGCAAAGTTTGTGGGTACAGTAAACAAATATGTGCAGGAAAGTTTGGCTGCAAAATTCTTAAGGGTACATCGTACCCGAGTGTACCCACATTCTCTGACTTGCTTAGAACACACAGCCTGATTCAGAGATGGACCCAGGAGGGGTCGTTGCTATATGTTCAGTTGCAGGGGATCTGAGAACAAATGCTAATGCTGCAGGAGCCGCGTTTTATAAAAAAAGCCCACACTGCTGGCTTCTCGGATCTACCGCCCACGTCTAAAGATGCAGCATCAGATCTACAGTACATCGGGAACATCACTTGAACCACCAGACATACTGGCTGGGATGTAATGAAGTCAGAGACCTGCAGCCATGTAGGATGCCAGCCGACCTCAGACTTTTTTTTTTAACAAGCAATAATTTACAAGGCATGATTTAGGGGGACATTTACTAAGCACTGATAAGAGCGGAGAAATGAGCCAGTGGAGAAGTGGCCCCATCAACCAATCAGCAGCTCTGCATCATTTTATAGTATGCAAATTATAGATGTTACTTCAGTGCTGATTGGTTGCCATGGACAGCTTCTCCACTAGCTCACTTCTCTGCTCTTATCACTGCTTAGTAAATCTCTCCCTCGGCCTTGTAAATGATTGCCCCTTTAAAAAACGTCAGAGTGAATGTCCACCACAATTACACTAACGGAGGCATCATGGGGGTCATTCTGACCTGATCGCATGCTGCAGTTTATCGCAGCGCTGCGATCGGGTCAGAACTGCGCATGTACCGGCGCCGCAGTGCGCCAGCGCATGTCAGATGGCTACGATCAAATTATTTGACATGCGGGGGGGGGGGGGGGGGGGGCCCAGCAGAGGGAAAGTACGCTAAGCATGCCAGATCCAGCTCCCCTGCAGACATGCGAGAGCATTGCACGGCGACAATGCTTCCACATGTTTCGAGTGGCCTTCTATCTGCGAAGGCAGATGGCTACCCGCCATGTTAAGGGTCGCAGTGGCTACGTGTGACATCACGCAGTCTCCGTTACCGGCCCCAGCAAAGGTCCGGACACGCCTCCATTGTCCGGACCGTGCCCCTTATACGGAGCGTAGATGCCCACAAAATGCAGACGTTGACACCCATTCCCTCCCACCTCGAGGTCTTAAACTATGTTCTGAAGAGAAGGCAGTTTAGGACCTTGCACGTGGGCATACCGGCGTACGCGCATGCACAGATGTGTAAAAGTCTAGTAGGGTCTGAACTAGACTCAATGTACATATGGTTGCTCTCATGTGGTAATGTGATAACCACTTACATTGGTACATCCTTTAACAATATTCATGCAGTACAGTAATGTTTTGCAATGATAATTAATGGCATATAGTTATGTTACTATAAATAGTAATAGCAGTAACAGTAATGCCCAGTATCAGGCTACTTACCAACAGCTTTCTTTATGGCTTTTTATTTTGCCTAGGTACCGGATGTAATGACGACGGAGTTCAGCAGCCGCACGGCCGCCAAACTCGGCCCATGGTCTCTTGCTGCATTGTAGTTGGCTGATTGCTGGTTAGAAATGCCTCCATTCAGTGTTCATACAGACAGCATATGAGACTTGCGCTACATTAACATAATTAATGAGAGATTGTACTGGGCCATGTAATTAGATAAAACAACCAATATAAATTCTGTCAATATATGATTAATGTAAAACACAAACTAACCTTAGATATGTATCAATATAAAAAATAAGTTTACTATTAAACAAACATTAATATAGAAACAATGTTCACCTCAACACCACTGCTGATGCCTCGTATGCAACAATATAATTATCTATAGACTGCCACTGGAGCATCGCAGGTTGGTGTACGTGAATAAGAGGATAAAGATGACAAAGGCTGCTGTCCAGGTGATGGCGGTCTCTTGGTGGCTGAGGTTTGCATGTTATTGATGTGTGGCCCGCAGGTATGGGTCGCGGTAGTACTATGGCATCCGGTGTGTGCCCTGGGGTATCTTTGTCCCGCAGTGTAACATGTTAGCGTTGCACCGGCCTCCAGCTACCTCCACTGATGATGTCACCTGCCAGCTCCCTGCTTAGAGTACTTAGCCCTAGGACACATTGCTTGCTTTAGAATGTAAGCTCTCACGAGCAGGGCCCTCTTCCCTCATGTGCTTATCCTTTCTTACTTTAATAATCTTCAACTGCACCAAATCCATCAGTCTTCTGCCACCTGATTCTTATTCCAGTGTCATCTGCTGATGTAACTATGTTTATTTACCCTGTACTTGTCCTATACTGTCATCAACTGTAAGTTGCTGTTTTCCTGTTTGATTATTTGTTTATGTACTCTGTAATTGGGCGCTGCGGAACCCTTGTGGCGCCATATAAATAAAGGATAATAATAATAATAATAAGATTTTACTCACCGGTAAATCTATTTCTCGTAGTCCGTAGTGGATGCTGGGAACTCCGAAAGGACCATGGGGAATAGCGGCTCCGCAGGAGACTGGGCACAACTAAAGAAAGCTTTTAGGTCACCTGGTGTGCACTGGCTCCTCCCACTATGACCCTCCTCCAAGCCTCAGTTAGGACACTGTGCCCGGACGAGCTGACATAATAAGGAAGGATTTTGAATCCCGGGTAAGACTCTTACCAGCCACACCAATCACACCGTATAACTCGTGATACCATACCCAGTTTAACAGTATGAAAACAACTGAGCCTCTCAACAGATGGCTCAACAATAACCCTTTAGTTAACAATAACTATGTACAAGTATTGCAGACAATCCGCACTTGGGACGGGCGCCCAGCATCCAGTACGGACTACGAGAAATAGATTTACCGGTGAGTAAAATCTTATTTTCTCTGACGTCCTAGTGGATGCTGGGAACTCCGAAAGGACCATGGGGATTATACCAAAGCTCCCAAACGGGCGGGAGAGTGCGGATGACTCTGCAGCACCGAATGAGAGAACTCCAGGTCCTCCTCAGCCAGGGTATCAAATTTGTAGAATTTTGCAAACGTGTTTGCCCCTGACCAAGTAGCAGCTCGGCAAAGTTGTAAAGCCGAGACCCCTCGGGCAGCCGCCCAAGATGAGCCCACCTTCCTTGTGGAATGGGCTTTTACTGATTTAGGATGCGGCAGTCCAGCCGCAGAATGCGCCAGCTGAATTGTGCTACAAATCCAGCGAGCAATAGTCTGCTTAGAAGCAGGAGCACCCAGCTTGTTGGGTGCATACAGGATAAATAGCGAGTCAGTTTTCCTGACTCTAGCCGTCCTGGAAACATAAATTTTCAAGGCCCTGACTACGTCCAGCAACTTGGAATCCTCCAAGTCCCTAGTAGCCGCAGGCACCACAACAGGTTGGTTCAAGTGAAAAGCTGATACCACCTTAGGGAGAAACTGGGGACGAGTCCTCAATTCTGCCCTATCCATATGGAAAATCAGATAAGGGCTTTTACATGACAAAGCCGCCAATTCTGACACACGCCTGGCTGAAGCCAAGGCCAATAACATGACCACTTTCCACGTGAGATATTTTAGATCCACGGTTTTAAGTGGCTCAAACCAATGTGATTTTAAGAAACTCAACACCACATTGAGATCCCAAGGTGCCACTGGAGGCACAAAAGGGGGCTGAATATGCAGCACTCCCTTAACAAACGTCTGAACTTCAGGTAGTGAAGCTAGTTCTTTCTGGAAGAAAATCGACAGAGCCGAGATCTGTACCTTAATGGAGCCTAATTTCAGGCCCATAGTCACTCCTGCTTGTAGGAAATGCAGAAATCGACCCAGTTGAAATTCCTCTGCTGGGGCCTTTTTGGCCTCACACCAAGCAACATACATCCGCCATATGCGGTGATAATGCTTTGCAGTTACATCTTTCCTGGCTTTAATCAGCGTAGGAATGACTTCCTCCGGAATGCCCTTTTCCTTCAGGATCCGGCGTTCAACCGCCATGCCGTCAAACGCAGCCTCGGTAAGTCTTGGAACAGACAGGGCCCCTGCTGCAGCAGGTCCTGTCTGAGCGGCAGAGGCCATGGGTCCTCTGAGATCATCTCTTGAAGTTCCGGGTACCACGCTCGTCTTGACCAATCCGGAACCACGAGTATTGTTCTTACTCCTCGTTTTCTTATTATTCTCAGTACCCTTGGTATGAGAGGCAGAGGAGGGAACACATAAACTGACTGGTACACCCACGGTGTCACTAGAGCGTCCACAGCTATCGCCTGAGGGTCCCTTGACCTGGCGCAATATCTCTAGTTTTTTGTTTAGGCGGGACGCCATCATGTCCACCTGTGGCCTTTCCCAACGGTTTACCAACAGTTGGAAGACTTCTGGATGAAGTCCCCA
The DNA here is from genome assembly GCF_028390025.1 of Pseudophryne corroboree. Lineage (NCBI taxonomy): Eukaryota > Metazoa > Chordata > Amphibia > Anura > Myobatrachidae > Pseudophryne > Pseudophryne corroboree. The sequence continues at coordinate 188,105,098 of NC_086446.1, read as the reverse complement.
CTCTCCCGGGTGTAGGTCGTGTCCGCTGAGGAAGTCTGCTTCCCAGTTGTCCACTCCCGGAATGAACACTGCTGACAGTGCTAAGACGTGATTTTCCGCCCATCGGAGAATCCTTGTGGCTTCTGCCATCGCCATCCTGCTTCTTGTGCCGCCCTGTCGGTTTACATGGGCGACTGCCGTGATGTTGTCTGATTGGATCAGTACCGGCTGGTTTTGAAGCAGAGGCCTTGCCAGACTTAGGGCATTGTAAATGGCCCTCAGTTCCAGAATATTTATGTGTAGGGACGACTCCTGACTTGACCAAAGTCCTTGGAAATTTCTTCCCTGTGTGACTGCCCCCCAGCCTCGAAGGCTGGCATCCGTGGTTACCAGGACCCAGTCCTGTATGCCGAATCTGCGGCCCTCTTGAAGATGAGCACTCTGCAGCCATCACAGTAGAGATACCCTGGTCCTTGGAGACAGGGTTATCAGCCGATGCATCTGAAGATGCGATCCCGACCACTTGTCCAAGAGGTCCCACTGCAAGGTTCTTGCATGGAACCTGCCGAATGGAATTTTGCTTCGTAAGAAGCTACCATTTTTCCCAGGACTCGTGTGCAGTGATGCACCGATACCTGTTTTGGTTTCAGGAGGTCTCTGACTAGAGATGACAGCTCCTTGGCTTTCTCCTGCGGGAGAAACACTTTTTTCTGTTCTGTGTCCAGAACCATCCCCAGGAACAGTAGGCGTGTGGTAGGAACCAGCTGTGACTTTGGAATGTATAGAATCCATCCGTGCTGTTTTAGCACTTCCCGAGATAGTGCTACTCCGACCAACAACTGCTCCTTGGACCTCGCCTTTATAAGGAGATCGTCCAAGTACGGGATAATTAAAACTTCCTTTCTCGAAGGAGTATAATCATTTCTGCCATTACCTTGGTAAAGACCCTAGGTGCCGTGGACAGTCCAAACGGCAGTGTTTGGAATTGGTAATGGCAATCCTGTACCACAAATCTGAGGTACTCCTGGTGAGGATGGTAAATGGGGACATGTAGGTAAGCCTCCTTGATGTCCAGGGATACCGTGTAATCCCCTTCCTCCAGGCTTGCAATAATCGCCCTGATCGATTCCATCTTGAACTTGAATTTTTTTATGTATGTGTTCAAGGATTTCAAATATAAAATGGGTCTCACCGAACCGTCCGGTTTCGGTACCACAAACAGTGTGGAATAGTAACCCCGTCCTTGTTGAAGTAGGGGCACCTTGACTATCACCTGCTGGGAAAACAGCTTGTGAATTGCCTCTAGCACAGTCTCCCTGCCTGAGGGAGTTGTCGGCAAGGCAGATTTGAGGAAACGGCGGGGGGAGACGCCTCGAATTCCAGCTTGTACCCCTGAAATACTACTTGAAGGATCTAGGGATCCACCTGTGAGCGAGCCCACTGATCGCTGAAATTTTTGAGGCGGCCCCCCACCGTACCTGGCTACGCCTGTGGAGCCCCCCCGTCATGCGGTGGACTCAGAGGAAGCGGGGGAAGAATTTTGATTCTGGGAACTGGCTGACTGGTGCAGCTTTTTTCCTCTTCCCTCGTTTTACACGCTTGCATTTCTGAAGCCGAAAGGACTGTACCTGATAATACAGTGCTTTCTGAGGCTGTGAGGAAACCTGAGGTAAAAATTTTTTCTTCCCAGCTGTTGCTGTGGATACGAGGTCCCAGAGACCATCCCCAAACAATTCCTCACCCTTATAATGCTCTATGTGCCTTTTAAAGTCAGCATCACCTGTCCAGTGTCGGGTCTCTAATAACCTCCTGACCAAATGGACATTGCATTAATTCTGGATGCCAGCCGGCAAAATATCCCTCTGTGCATCCCTCATATATAATAAGATTTTACTTACCGATAAATCTATTTCTCGTAGTCCGTAGTGGATGCTGGGGACTCCGTCAGGACCATGGGGATTAGCGGCTCCGCAGGAGACAGGGCACAAAAATAAAGCTTTAGGATCAGGTGGTGTGCACTGGCTCCTCCCCCTATGACCCTCCTCCAAGCCTCAGTTAGGATACTGTGCCCGGACGAGCGTACACAATAAGGAAGGATTTTGAATCCCGGGTAAGACTCAAACCAGCCACACCAATCACACCGTACAACTTGTGATATATGAACCCAGTTAACAGTATGACAAACGTAGGAGCCTCTGAACAGACGGCTCACAACAATAACAACCCGATTTTTTTGTAACAATAACTATGTACAAGTATTGCAGACAATCCGCACTTGGGATGGGCGCCCAGCATCCACTACGGACTACGAGAAATAGATTTATCGGTAAGTAAAATCTTATTTTCTCTGACGTCCTAGTGGATGCTGGGGACTCCGTCAGGACCATGGGGATTATACCAAAGCTCCCAAACGGGCGGGAGAGTGCGGATGACTCTGCAGCACCGAATGAGAGAACTCCAGGTCCTCTTTAGCCAGGGTATCAAATTTGTAGAATTTTACAAACGTGTTCTCCCTCGACCACATAGCTGCTCGACAGAGTTGTAATGCCGAGACCCCTCGGGCAGCCGCCCAGGATGAGCCCACCTTCCTTGTGGAATGGGCCTTGACAGATTTAGGCTGTGGCAGGCCTGCCACAGAATGTGCAAGCTGAATTGTACTACAAATCCAACGAGCAATCGTCTGCTTAGAAGCAGGAGCACCCAGCTTGTTGGGTGCATACAGTATAAACAGCGAGTCAGATTTTCTGACTCCAGCCGTCCTTGAAATATATATTTTCAATGCCCTGACAACGTCCAGCAACTTGGAATCCTCCAAATCGCTAGTAGCCGCAGGCACCACAATAGGCTGGTTCAGGTGAAACGCTGACACCAACTTAGGCAGAAAATGAGGACGCGTCCGCAGTTCTGCCCTGTCCGAATGGAAAATCAGATATGGGCTTTTACACGATAAAGCCGCCAATTCTGACACTCTCCTGGCTGAAGCCAGGGCCAGTAGCATGGTTACTTTCCATGTAAGATATTTCAAATCCACCGATTTGAGTGGCTCAAACCAATGGGATTTGAGAAAATCCAAAACTACATTAAGGTCCCAGGGAGCCACTGGGGGCACAACCGGGGGCTGTATATGTAGTACTCCTTTTACAAAAGTCTGGACTTCAGGAACTGAAGCCAATTCTTTCTGGAAGAAAATCGACAGGGCCGAAATTTGAACCTTAATGGACCCCAATTTGAGGCCCAAAGACAATCCTGTTTGCAGGAAATGTAGGAATCGACCCAATTGAAATTCCTCCGTGGGGGCCTTCCTGGCCTCACACCACGCAACATATTTTCTCCAAATGCGGTGATAATGTTGTGCAGTCACCTCCTTCCTGGCTTTTACCAGTGTAGGAATGACCTCTTCCGGAATGCCTTTTTCCCTTAGAATTCGGCATTCAACCGCCATGCCGTCAAACGCAGCCGCGGTAAGTCTTGGAATAGACACGGTCCCTGCTGAAGCAGGTCCCGTCTTAGAGGTAGAGGCCACGGATCTTCCGTGAGCATCTCCTGAAGTTCCGGGTACCAAGTTCTTCTTAGCCAATCCGGAGCCACGAGTATCGTTCTTACTCCCCTTTGCCGTATAATTCTCAGTACTTTTGGTATGAGAGGCAGAGGAGGAAACACATACACTGACTGGAACACCCACGGTGTTACCAGAGCGTCCACAGCTATTGCCTGAGGGTCTCTTGACCTGGCGCAATACCTGTCCAGTTTTTTGTTGAGGCGAGACGCCATCATGTCCACCTTTGGTTTTTCCCAACGGTTCACAATCATGTGGAAAACTTCTGGATGAAGTCCCCACTCTCCCGGGTGTAGATCGTGTCTGCTGAGGAAGTCTGCTTCCCAGTTGTCCACTCCCGGAATGAACACTGCTGACAGTGCTATCACATGATCTTCCGCCCAGCGAAGAATCCTTGCAGCTTCTGCCATTGCTCTCCTGCTTCTTGTGCCGCCCTGTCTGTTTACGTGGGCGACTGCCGTGATGTTGTCCGACTGGATCAACACCGGCTGACCCTGAAGCAGGGGTTTTGCCAGGCTTAGAGCATTGTAAATCGCTCTTAGCTCCAGTATATTTATGTGAAGAGACATCTCCAGGCTTGACCATACTCCCTGGAAGTTTCTTCCCTGTGTGACCGCTCCCCAGCCTCTCAGACTGGCATCCGTGGTCACCAGGACCCAGTCCTGTATGCCGAATCTGCGGCCCTCTAACAGATGAGCACTCTGCAACCACCACAGAAGAGACACCCTTGTCCGTGGCGATAAGGTTATCCGCTGATGCATCTGCAGATGCGATCCGGACCATTTGTCCAGCAGATCCCACTGAAAAGTTCTTGCGTGGAATCTGCCGAATGTAATCGCTTCGTAAGAAGCCACCATCTTTCCCAGGACTCTTGTGCATTGATGCACAGACACTTTCCCTGGTTTTAGGAGGTTCCTGACAAGTTCGGATAACTCCCTGGCTTTCTCCTCCGGAAGAAACACCTTTTTCTGAACCGTGTCCAGAATCATTCCCAGGAACAGCAGACGTGTCGTCGGGGTCAATTGAGATTTTGGAAAATTCAGAATCCACCCGTGCTGTTGCAGCACTACTTGGGTTAGTGCTACTACGTCCCCCAGCTGTTCCCTGGATCTTGCCCTTATCAGGAGATCGTCCAAGTAAGGGATAATTAATACGCCTTTTCTTCGCAGAAGAAACATCATTTCGGCCATTACCTTGGTAAAGACCCGAGGTGCCGTGGACAATCCAAACGGCAGCGTCTGAAACTGATAATGACAGTTTTGCACCACGAACCTGAGGTACCCTTGATGTGAAGGGCAAATTGGGACATGCAGGTAAGCATCCTTGATGTCCAGGGACACCATAAAGTCCCCTTCTTCCAGATTCGCTATCACTGCTCTGAGTGACTCCATCTTGAACTTGAATTTTTGTATGTACAGGTTCAAAGATTTCAGATTTAGAATAGGTCTTACCGAGCCGTCCGGCTTCGGTACCACAAATAGTGTGGAATAATACCCCTTTCCCTGTTGTAGGAGGGGTACCTTGACTATCACCTGCTGAGAATACAGCTTGTGAATGGCTTCCAATACCGTCGCCCTGTCTGAGGGAGACGTTGGCAGAGCAGACTTTAGGAACCGGCGAGGGGGAGACTTCTCGAATTCCAACCTGTAACCCTGAGATACTATCTGCAGGATCCAGGGGTCCACCTGTGAGTGAGCCCACTGTGCGCTGAAATTCTTGAGTCGACCCCCCACTGCCCCTGAGTCCGCTTGTAAAGCCCCAACGTCATGCTGAGGGCTTTGCAGAAGCCGGGGGGGGGCTTCTGCTCCTGGGAAGAAGCTGCTTGGTGCACTCTCTTACCCTTTCCTTTGCCTCGGGGCAAATATGACTGTCCTTTCGCCCGCTTGTTCCTATAGGAACGAAAGGACTGCGGCTGAAAAGACGGTGTCTTTTTCTGTTGGGAGGGGACCTGAGGTAAAAAGGTGGATTTCCCGGCTGTTGCCGTGGCCACCAAATCCGATAGACCGACCCCAAATAATTCCTCCCCCTTATACGGCAATACTTCCATATGCCGTTTGGAATCCGCATCACCTGACCATTGTCGCGTCCATAAACTTCTTCTGGCAGATATGGACATCGCACTTACTCTCGATGCCAGAGTGCAAATATCCCTCTGAGCATCTCGCATATAAAGAAAAGCATCCTTTAATTGCTCTAAAGTCAATAAAATACTGTCCCTATCTAGGGTATCAATATTTTCAGTCAGGGAATCCGACCAAACCACCCCAGCACTGCACATCCATGCAGAGGCGATGGCTGGTCGCAGTATAACACCAGTATGAGTGTATATACTTTTCAGGGTAGTTTCCAGCCTCCTATCCGCTGGATCCTTGAGGGCGGCCGTTTCAGGAGACGGTAACGCCACTTGTTTTGAGCGCCTTATCCACCCTAGGGGGTGTTTCCCAGCGCGCCCTAACCTCTGGCAAGAAAGGATATAATGCCAATAACTTCTTTGAAATTAGCAGTTTTCTATCGGGGTTAACCCACGCTTCATCACACACTTCATTCAATTCGTCTGATTCAGGAAAAACTACAGGTAGTTTTTTCAGACCCCACATAATACCCCTTTTTGTGGTACATGCAGTATCAGAGATATGCAAAGCCTCCTTCATTGCCGTGATCATATAACGTGTGGCCCTACTGGAAAATACGTTTGTTTCTTCACCGTCGACACTAGATTCGGTGTCCGTGTCTGGGTCTGTGTCGACCGACTGAGGTAAAGGGCGTTTTACAGCCCCTGACGGTGTCTGAGACGCCTGTACAGGTACTAACTGGTTTGCCGGCCGTCTCATGTCGTCAACTGATTTTTGTAATGTGCTGACATTATCACGTAATTCCATAAACAAAGCCATCCATTCCGGTGTCGACTCCCTAGGGGGTGACATCACCATTACCGGCAATTGCTCCGCCTCCACACCAACATCGTCCTCATACATGTCGACACACACGTACCGACACACAGCAGACACACAGGGAATGCTCTTATCGAAGATAGGACCCCACTAGCCCTTTGGGGAGACAGAGGGAGAGTTTGCCAGCACACACCCAAGCGCTATAAATATATAGGAACAACCCTATAGAAGTGTTGTCTCCCTTATAGCAGCTTAATATATATCAAAAAACGCCCCAAAAGTGCCCCCCCCTCTCTGTTTTACCCTGTTTCTGTAGTGCAGTGCAGGGGAGAGTCCTGGGAGCCTTCCTCGCAGCGGAGCTGAGCAGGAAAATGGCGCTGTGTGCTGAGGAGATAGGCCCCGCCCCCTATTTCGGCGGACTCTTCTCCGGAGTTTGTGAGACCTGGCAGGGGTTAAATACATCCATATAGCCCCAGGGGCTATATGTGATGTATTTTTTAGCCAGAACAAGGTATTCTCATTGCTGCCCAGGGCGCCCCCTGCAGCGCCCTGCACCCTCCGTGACCGTTGGTGTGAAGTGTGTGACAACAATGGCGCACAGCTGCAGTGCTGTGCGCTACCTCATGAAGACTGAAAAGTCTTCTGCCGCCGGTTTCTGGACCTCTTCACTTTTCGGCATCTGCAAGGGGGTCGGCGGCGCGGCTCCGGGACCGGACTCCATGGCTGGGCCTGTGTTCGATCCCTCTGGAGCTAATGGTGTCCAGTAGCCTAAGAAGCCAATCCATCCTGCACGCAGGTGAGTTCACTTCTTCTCCCCTAAGTCCCTCGTTGCAGTGAGCCTGTTGCCAGCAGGACTCATTGTAAAATAAAAAACCTAAAAACTTTTTCTAAGCAGCTCTTTAGGAGAGCCACCTAGATTGCACCCTGCTCGGACGGGCACAAAAACCTAACTGAGGCTTGGAGGAGGGTCATAGGGGGAGGAGCCAGTGCACACCACCTGATCCTAAAGCTTTATTTTTGTGCCCTGTCTCCTGCGGAGCCGCTAATCCCCATGGTCCTGACGGAGTCCCCAGCATCCACTAGGACGTCAGAGAAAAGATGACGTCTTATGTTTGCAAAATAGTATCCCTGTTTGACAGGGTTACAGACCACGCTGCAGCAGCACTATCTGCAGGTCTCAGTCTAGTACCTGAGTGTGTAAATACAGACTTCAGGATAGCCTCCTGCTTTTTATCAGCAGGTACCTTCAAAGTGTCCGTATCCTAAGACGGCAGTGCCACCTTTTTTGACAAACGTGTGAGCGCCTTATCCACCCTAGGGGATATCTCCCAGCGTAACTTATCCTCTGCGGGAAAGGGTACGCCATCAGTAACTTTTTAGAAATTACCCACGCTTTTTCACACTTCATTCACTCATTTGATGGGGGAACAAAACACTGCCTGCTTTTTCTCCCCAAACATAAAACCCATTTTTAGTGGTACTTGGGTTAATGTCAGAAATGTGTAACACATTTTTTATTGGCGGGATCATGTAACGGATGTTCCTAGTGGATTGTGTATATGTCTCAACCTCGTCGACACTGGAGTCAGACTCCGTGTCGACATCTGTGTCTGCCATCTGAGGGAGTGGGCGTTTTTGAGCCCCTGATGGCCTTTGAGACGCCTGGGCAGGCGCGGGCTGAGAAGCCGGCTGTCCCATAGCTGTTACGTCATCCAGCCTTTTATGTAAGGAGTTGACACTGTCGGTTTTTACCTTCCACCTATCCATCCACTCTGGTGTCGGCCCCACAGGGGGCGACATCACATTTATCGGCATCTGCTCTGCCATCACATAAGCCTCCTCATCAAACATGTCGACACAGCCGTACCGACACACCGCACACACACAGGGAATGCTCTGACTGAGGACAGGACCCCACACAGCCCTTTGGGGAGACAGAGAGTATGCCAGCACACACCAGAGCGCTATATAATTTAGGGATTAACACTATATTCAGTGAATTTTTCCCAATAGCTGCTTGTATATACAATATTGCGCCTAAATTTAGTGCCCCCCCTCTCTTTTTAACCCTTTGAGCCTGAAAACTACAGGGGAGAGCCTGGGGAGCTGTCTTCCAGTTGCACTGTGAAGAGAAAATGGCGCCAGTGTGCTGAGAGAGATAGCTCCGCCCCTTTTTCACTGACTTTTCTCCCGCTTTTTTATGGATTCTGGCAGGGGTATTTATCACATATATAGCCTCTGGGGCTATATATTGTGATATATATGCCAGCCAAGGTGTTTTTATTGCTGCTCAGGGCGCCCCCCCCCCCCCAGCGCCCTGCACCCTCAGTGACCGGAGTGTGAAGTGTGCATGAGGAGCAATGGCGCACAGCTGCAGTGCTGTGCGCTACCTTGGTGAAGACTGATGTCTTCTGCCGCCGATTTTCCGGACCTCTTCTTGCTTCTGGCTCTGTAAGGGGGACGGCGGCGCGGCTCCGGGACCGAACACCAAGGCCAGTTCCATGCGGTCGATCCCTCTGGAGCTAATGGTGTCCAGTAGCCTAAGAAGCCCAAGCTAGCTGCAAGCAGGTAGGTTCGCTTCTTCTCCCCTTAGTCCCTCGCTGCAGTGAGCCTGTTGCCAGCAGGCAGGGCCGGATTAACAATGGGGCGGATGGAGCTGCAGCTCCAGGCCCCCCATTGAAAATAGGCCCACAGATCACTTGCAGTCCAGCCAATGTTGACAGGAAAAAAAATTCCTGTCACCACCAGCAGCTCACTCCCTCCCGGCCATCCAAAATAACAAACACTGTCCCGGCCCACAGAAGCCCCTTCTATGCCAGAAGCACCGCCCCTTGTCCCGACCAAAGAACCACCTCAATCACCTTCCAGACGCTCCATCCCCGTGATGTCAGAAGCTCCGCCTCCCAGAGCCGTCCATAGCTCCGCCTCCCAGAGTCGTCCATAGCTCAGCCTCCCAGAGCGATCCGAAGCTCCATCGCCCACAGCCGTCCGTAGCGCCGCCTCCCAGAACCGTAGCTCAGCCTCCCAGAGCTGTCCGCAGCTCCGCCACCCAGAGCCGTCCGTAGCTCCGCCTCCCAGAACCGTAGCTCCGCCTTCCAGAGCTGTCCGAAGCTCCGCCTCCCAGAGCTGTCAGAAGCCCAGCCTTCCAGTTGAATCCCCGTCTCCTGGACCCATCTGAAGCTCCGCCCACTTTCTATTAGTACTTTTACAGTGCACTGTTTCTCTAGGAGCTGTATGGGCAGCAGGAGCTTAAGATCTGGTGGCCAGTTGGGATGCCGCTGGGGGGGGGGGGGGGGGGTCACATCTTTAGCCATGCACTCCCTGACTCCTTTTCTGCTCCTCTCCTATTCTCTGCTGCTCTTCTCCCTGCCCGATGCTCCCTGTCTGGGTACCAATCATAGAAGCACTGTGACTGGACCAGTTGGTGAGGATTATGCAGTATGTGTTAAGTTTTCCCCTAAATGGCCAGGCACAGCAGATATGGCTGCAGCTGCCTCTGTCAGACTGCATCGTTCATGCTACTGCCTCTTAGAATATGTCCTACTTCACATTTTTATTACCTGTGTCTTTTACCCCTCCCCACCTGTGTTTCTTCCCCTTCACACCTGTGCCACTGCTTCTTTTACCATTGGTGCCACCGTGCCTTTGCCCCCTCCCTACCTCTATCTGTGCCCCCTCCCCACCCATATCTGAGCCTCCTCCCTACCCATATCTGTGCCTCCTGCTTACCCATATCTGTGCCCTCTCCCCACCCATATCTGTGCCTCCTCCCTACCCATATCTGTGCCTCCTGCTTACCCATATCTGTGCCCTCTCCCCACCCATATCTGTGCCTCCTCCCTACCCATATCTGTGCCCCCTCCCCACCTGTGTCTCTGACCCCTCCACACCTGTATCTGTGCCTCCTCCCCACCTATATCTCTGTCCCCTTCACCATGTGTACTTCTGTCAGCCTTTCCTCCTGTATCTATGCCCCCTTCAAAATGCGTGCATCTTCCAGCCTTTTCACCTGTATCTCTGCCCCCTTCCCACCTCTATCTCTGCCCCCTCCCCACCAATATCTGTGCCTCCTCCCTACCCATATCTGTGCCCCCTTCCCACCCGTGTCTCTGCCCCCACCACACCCATATCTGTGCCTCCTCCCCACCTATATCTCTGTCCCCTTCACCATGTGTGCTTTTGCCAGCCTTTCCTCCTGTATCTCTGCCTCCTCCCCAACTGTATCTCTACTCCCTCCCCACCTGTATCTATGCCCCCTTTACCACGTTTTCTTCTTCCAGCCTTTCCACCTTTATATATGCCCTCTCCCATCTGTATCTATACCTCCTCCCACCTGTATCTCTGATCCCCTTCACCATGTGTGCTTCTTCCAGCCTTTCCACCTGTGTCTCTGCACCCCCCCAGTGGCGGATTTCCCACTAGGCACGTGAGGCCGACCTGCCCACCCACAAAGAATGACACAGCGCTATACGGAGCATCCAGAAAATGAAGTAGCGGCTTAAGGACATTGCCGGTTATAATGAAAGAAGTGCTCCCACCTCAAGATGCAGGAGGGAGTGTGCAACTTTATCAGCAGGAAAGCCACCAAACCATCCACCCATACCAACTGACACAGGGTTATATGGAGCATCAATTAGCTGCTTAAGGAGATCGCCGGCTTCAGTGAAGGAAGTATTGCCACCGTTTTATGCTGCTGGAGTGACTGTGCAGCATAGTCAGCAGGTAGAGGTAGGGAAAGTGGATACTATACTGGCAGCGGTGTATGGTCTCACTTGTACTTGAAGGAGATATAAGCATGTATCTGTGTCCCTGCACTTTTGCAGCTGGCTGCGTTTGCCGAGAGGCATGCGCTCTGGCTTTATTTAATATATACTGTAATATTCATATTTTTATATTCACATTTACACAGACACACGTGTTTTATCCACATAGAGTCTTAATTGCCAGTGGCAGCGCATGCACTGTATAATCTCAGGGTATTTTTCACAAAAAATACCCTGAGAATCGTGGCAACTGGATTCACAGGGGCAGAGCTTTCTCACAAGCTCTGTCTCTGTATGCGATAATGGATACATCCTTGTAGTGTATTCAATTATCGCAACGTGATTTAGGTCAAATGTATCACATCCGCATCTGGGATACGGATTGTGATAAATATGCCCCATATTACGGAGATATAGTATAGTAGTGATATAGTGAAGAGATGTAGTGTGGGGAGGAAGTGCAGTAATGTAGTATGCCACCACACACCCCTACCCACACAGGGAAAAATTCACAATCACTGCATGGAAACAATAGGCCCTTCATAGATTTCAGCTCCAGGCCAATGTGGACCTTAATCTGGCACTGCCAGCAGGTCTCACTGTAAAATAAAAAACCTAATTATATACTTTCTTTCTAGAAGCTCAGGAGAGCCCCTAGTGTGCATCCAACCTCGGCCGGGCACAAAATCAAACAGAGGCTTGGAGGAGGGTCATAGTGGGAGGAGCCAGTGCACACCAGGTGACCTAAAAGCTTTCTTTAGTTGTGCCCAGTCTCCTGCGGAGCCGCTATTCTCCATGGTCCTTTCGGAGTTCCCAGCATCCACTAGGACGTCAGAGAAAATAATAATAATAATAATATTGCTACAAGCTCCTGCTACAGTGCCTCATTTTATTTGTCTTGTATCAGATATCTTTTGTCCAGTTTGCCATGTACTGACCACTGCCTGCATATGTGACTTGTCTTTGGATTTTCCTTGAACTGTGTCCTGTTACTTCAATGTCACTGTGTATTGACTGCTGCCTGCATATTTGACCTGCTTTGGCTGTCACTTAAACTGTGCCTGCAGTCCCACTAGGTAGCGACAGCTGCTGGCTTATTGGATCCTGCTACTGTGTCAGGCAATATACAGCTCCATTGTGTTCTGGCTTTTCTGTGCTTTGACCCGATCCAGAGTTTCCTGTGAATTATACTCTGCAGATAGCAGCTTCACTTGTGCCTATTTGTATTCTGCTCCCTTCTTCCATATCTCTTGCCAGCAGCGCCATCTTCCCAAAGACATCGCAAAAGATGACAAAGGCTCTGGACCAGTACCAGTGACTTTGCTATCTCTTGAGATGTTGCCATCTTTGTGAAGACATCACTTGAAAAATGAAGCGGTCGGTGGAAGCTAATGAGCCCATGTGCATCTCACATGCTACATCCAATACAGATATACCACAGTTCTTGAAATGTATCCACCTAATATACAGTATCAGAGCCTGTTATAAAAAAATATTTCACCCACAAGAATGTGGCTAGATCACGTCAAAAGCAGATCAAGCATAGTCCAAAATATTGACCAGTGAATATAGTCAAACAGCACTTGTGTAGATGTATGTATGTCCACACTGCACTGCTAATGTGGAGCTGCTCAGTTCAAAGGTGCCACGGAGGGATTGGGCATTGATGACCCTTGCAGGGATTTGTTGGAGGGGCCTGGGTTGTTTTCTATGCGGTGCAGCGCATAGTATTTTTTCTTTTTATTCATGAAGGAGCTGTGGGCATGCCTTCCACACTTAGCCATGCCCCCCAATTACATGTGACAACAATTACCTGTGGTCGCTTTCCTATAACTTGCACAATAAAAGTATTTTGAACAGGTAGTTGGACTCTTACGGGTAAATTTACTAAGGTGGGAGTTTTTTTTAGAACTGGTGATGATGCCCATAGCAACCAATCAGATTCTACTAAACATTTATCTAGCTGCTTCTAGAAGATAATAGATTGAATCTGATTGGTTGCTATGGGCAACATCACCAGTTCACCTTAGTAAATTTACCCCTTACTGTCATGTTGCATTTAATTATACCACTAACTTTCTCAAAGCCTGAATCTCCAAAGCAGGATGCTGCCAATACTATGCTTCACAGTAGAAACTTTTGTGCTCTTTGAGGGATGAGCTGTATTATCTTTGCGCCAAATACATCTTTTAAAATTAAGGCCAAATAGTTCAACATTGATCTCATCAATAGGCCATATTCCCACATAATAGAGACGATGGTAGTCGGAGAGTGATTGACTTGGATGTTCTTTTTTTATTCTGAGATAGGCTTCTCTCTTGCTAAGATACCTCATAGGTATGCAGAATACGGAAGATGCAGGGAATTCCTACCTGAAATTCTGCAGCTTCTTTTAAGTTGCTGTCAGCTTCTTGAAAGCCTTTCTGAAGAGTTTCCTCCTGGTCCTGTCATCAATGTCATAAGGATAAATTATTACTCTAAGCAATGCATGAGTTCTGCCATATTTCTCCATTTATTGATGATAGTTTTCTATGATACAGGTTATACCTTCAAAATTAATTAATAATCTTCTCTTGGCTGATGACTTTCTACAGTGAAGAGGAAAAGAGGGTAAGTTTACTGAGGAAATAGAAGGGTAAACAAGGAGAGAAAGAAGTTTGGTGAAATAAACTTTGAAAAAACAAACAAATTTTAACCAAAATGTGGGGACTATTTATTAAAAAATGCGATCTTGTGCTATTAATTATCATACGTTATTGTCACATAAGAAATAATAATAATAATAATAGTGATGTGCAGGGCTTAAAGTGGTCCTGGAGAGGTGGGGGAACTCATCTCCCGCATGACCCCTCCCGCTTAGCGCGCGCCGAAGGCGCGCCCCCCAAAAGGGGGTGTGGTCTCATAAGGAAGGGGCGTGGCCACACAAAAGTACCCCCAATTCAAAATACTGTCTTACAGTAACACAATCTTCTGGGGGCTGGGCACTATGGTCAGCTAGCAGCCTGGGGATGGAGAAGACAGTAGCGGTTACCTTCACAGTGTGGTGCTCTACATGGCTGTGCACCTGGCGTAATGGTCGGAACGGCCCTGAGTACATTGCTTGTAATTAATATTACACCACACAGTAGGATTATACAAGCAAGCAAGCCTAACTCTACTACTATGACCCTGCACAGTGGCTGCAACAGATGTCCCACAGGCAGCTAACTAGTTCCAGTATACTGCCCTCCCTATGAATATTGCTTTTGGAGCTACTAGCATTTACTTGAATTCATTCAAAATCTGCAAGCCTGCTTCACTATCCAGTTCATGTGACGCAATAAAGAAGAGAAAAGTGGAGGTGTGCTGTGAAAAAGGAGGGAGAGAAGAACACATACAATATACACACAGACACACATTGGAATTGTGGAGGAAAAAGAAGAGGCTAGAATATAGGAAACAGAATGGCAGGCAGAGAGAGAAGGGAGTGTGCCAGTCAGAGTGAAGAGGGGTGCTGTGTGGGCACTGCCACTCTTACCTTAGCCGTTGCCAGGATGATCCTTTTCTTGAGACCAGGCTCATGCAGCTGGCGCACTGCTCCTCGGTCCCCAGGTTCAACATGCTGGCACATGGGGGTGGTGACTTTGCTGGGCTGTGTGTGCGGGGAGCTGTCGCTGGGTGGGCTGCGTGTGGCGTTTTCCTGGCTGTGGGCTGGTAAAGGGGTGTCCCAGCCGCTTGTAACTGCTGCCGTGTAAAGAGGCTGCTGCTGCCCCCAGCCAGGAGAGCAGGGACGCGACGGACTTAACGCCACTGCTCCTCCTGTAAAGGATCCGGACATCCATGCCTAACAAATGGCAGCGGAGGCGCTCTGCACAGTGCAGTCCTCTACGCCGCTGCGTACGCCGCATAATGGTCGGGCCGGCCCTGGGTGAGCTGCTCTGATCTCCCTAGCATGCCTCACCCAGGGAAGAGCTGATACAGTGACCAGAAGCGAGAAGCCGCCGCACTTTGAATCTGGCGCCGATTGTGCGCCATTCACGGCACCCGGACCACCAGCTAATGAGAAGCTGCCACTTGGCAGCTTCTCATTGGCTGGCGGTCCGCGAGCCGTGATTGGCTCACACCAGACTTTGAAAAAGCTGCCTCTTCTTTAGATTGGTGCTGCAGCCGGTCCGCGAGCCGGGATTGGCTGGCGGCTGCACCCAACTTCACAAAGCAGCAGGGACCTGATGCTGTGGCCGGGCGGAGGCGGAACTGGTTCCGCCTGCAATTAGAGGTGACGGAACGCAGTTCCGCCCCGTTCCGGCCCACTTTAACCACTGGTGATGTGCACCGGACATTTTTCGGGTTTTGTGTTTTGGTTTTGGATTCGGTTCCTCGGCCGTCTTTTGGATTCAGACGCATTTTGGCAAAACCTCCCTGAAAATTTTTTGTTGGATTCGGGTGTGTTTTGGATTCGGGTGTTTTTTTCAAAAACCCCTCAAATACAGCTTAAATCATAGAATGTGGGGGTCATTTTGATATATAGTGTCATTAACCTCAATAACCATAATTTCCACTCATTTCCAGTCTATTCTGAACACCTCACACCTCACAATATTATTTTTAGTCCTACAATTTGCACAGAGGTCGCTGGATGACTAAGCTAAGCGACCAAAGTGGCCGGCACAAACACCTGACCCATCTAGGAGTGGCACTGCAGTGTCAGACAGGATGGCACTTAAAAAAAATTGGAACCAAACATTACATGATGCAAAGATAAATTAAAGAAAAAAGAGGTGCAAGATGGAATTGTCCTTGGGCCCTCCCACCCGCCTTAATGTTGTATAAACAGGACATGCACACTTTAACAAACCCATAATTTCAGCGACAGGGTCTGCCACACGACTGTGACTGAAATGACTGGTTGGTTTGGGCCCCCACCAAAAAAGAAGCAATCAATCTCTCCTTGCACAAACTGGCTCTACAGAGGCAAGATGTCCACCTCCTCCTCATCGTCCGATTCCTCACCCCTTTCACTGTGTACATCCCCCTCCTCACAGATTATTAATTTGTCCCCACTGGAATCCACCATCTCAGGTCCCTGTGTACTTTCTGGAGGCAATTGCTGGTGAATGTCTCCACGGAGGAATTGATTATAATTCATTTTGATGAACATCATCTTCTCCACATTTTCTGGAAGTAACCTCGTACGCCGATTGCTGACAAGGTGAGCGGCTGCACTAAACACTCCTTCGGAGTACACACTGGAGGGGGGGCAACTTAGGTAAAATAAAGCCAGTTTGTGCAAGGGCCTCCAAATTGCCTCTTTCCTGTCAGTATACGTACGGACTGTCTGACGTGCCTACTTGGATGCGGTCACTCATATAATCCTCCACCATTCGTTCAATGGTGACAGAATCATATGCAGTAACAGTAGACGACATGTCAGTAATTGTTGGCAGGTCCTTCAGTCCGGACCAGATGTCAGCACTCGCTCCAGACTGCCCTGCATCACCGCCAGCGGGTGGGCTCGGAATTCTTAGCCTTTTCCTCGCAGCCCCAGTTGCGGGAGAATGTGAAGGAGGAGCTGTTGACGGGTCACGTTCCGCTTGACTGGACAAGTGTCTCACCAACAGGTCTTTGCACCTCTGCAGACTTGTGTCTGCCAGAAAGAGAGATACAACGTAGGCTTTAAACCTAGGATCGAGCACGGTGGCCAAAATGTAGTGCTCTGATTTCAACAGATTGACCACCCGTGAATCCTGGTTAAGCGAATGAAGGGCTCCATCCACAAGTCCCACATGCCTAGCGGAATCGCTCCGTTTTAGCTCCTCCTTCAATCTCTCCAGCTTCTTTTGCAAAAGCCTGATGAGGGGAATGACCTGACTCAGGCTGGCAGTGTCTGAACTGACTTCACGTGTGGCAAGTTCAAAAGGTTGCAGAACCTTGCACAACGTTGAAATCATTCTCCACTGCGCTTGAGTCAGGTGCATTCCCCCTCCTTTGCCTATATCGTAGGCAGATGTATAGGCTTGAATGGCCTTTTGCTGCTCTTCCATCCTCTGAAGCATATAGAGGCTTGAATTCCACCTCGTTACCACCTCTTGCTTCAGATGATGGCGGGGCAGATTCAGGAGTGTTTGCTGGTGATCCAGTCTGCGGCACGCGGTGGCTGAATGCTGAAAGTGGCCCGCAATTCTTCGGGCCACCAACAGCATCTCTTGCACGCCCCTGTCGTTTTTTAAAAAATTCTGCACCACCAAAGTCAATGTATGTGCAAAACATGGGACATGCTGGAATTTGCCCACATGTAATGCACGCACAATATTGGTGGCGTTGTCCGATGTCACAAATCCCCAGGAGAGTCCAATTGGGGTAAGCCATTCTGCGATGATGTTCCTCAGTTTCCGTAAGAGGTTGTGCCTCTTATGGAAAGCGGTGATTCAAAGCGTAGCCTGCCTAGGAACGAGTTGGCGTTTGCGAGATGCTGCTACTGGTGCCGCCGCTGCTGTTCTTGCTGCGGGAGGCAATACATCTACCCAGTGGGCTGTCATAGTCATATAGTCCTGAGTCTGCACTGCTCCACTTGTCCACATGTCCGTGGTTAAGTGGACATTGGGTACAACTGCATTTTTTAGGACACTGGTGACTCTTTTTCTGAGGTCTGTGTACATTCTCAGTATTGCCTGCCTAGAGAAATGGAACCTAGATGGTATTTGGTACCGGGGACACAGTACCTCAATCAATTCTCTAATTCCCTGTGAATTAACGGTGGATACCGGACACACTGACTTATCCGCTTTGCAGCAGGATGACTCCTGTGATATTTCATCTACCTCACAAAGGACTGTTGGACAGTCAATTGCTTACTGGAAGTAGTACAAGTGGTCTTCCGACTTCCCCTCTGGGATGACGTACGACTCCCAGCAGCAACAACAGCAGTGCCAGCAGCAGTAGGCGTTACACTCAAGGATGCATTGGAGGAATCCCAGGCAGGACAGGACTCGTCAGACTTGCCAGTGACATGGCCTGCAGGACTATTGGCTTTCCTGTCTAAGGAGGAAATTGACACTGAGGGAGTTGGTGATGTGGTTTGCAGGAGCTTGGTTACAAGAGGAAGGGATTTAGTTGTCAGTGGACTGCTTTCGCTGTCACCCAAACTTTTTGAACTTGTCAATGACTTCTGATGAATGCGCTCCAGGTGACGTATAAGGGAGGATGTTCCTAGGTGGTTAACGTCCTTACCCCTACTTATTACAGCTTGACAAAGGCAACACACGGCTTGACACCTGTTGTCCGCATTTCTGTTAAAATAATTCCACACCGAAGAGGTGATTTTTTTTTTGTAATATGACCAGGCATGTCAATGGCCATATTCGTCCCACGGACAACAGGTGTCTCCCCGGGTGCCTGACTTAAACAAACCACCTCACCATCAGAATCCTCCTTGTTAATTTCCTCCTCAGCGCCAGCAACACCCATATCCTCATCCTGGTGTATTTCAACAGTGACATCTTCAATTTGACTATCAGGAACTGGACTGCGGGTGCTCCTTCCAGCACTTGCAGGGAGCGTGCAAATGATGGAAGGCTCCATCTCTTCCCGTCCAGTGTTGGGAAGGTCAGGCATCGCAACCGACACAATTGGACTCTCCTTGGGGATTTGTGATTTAGAAGAACGTACAGTTCTTTGCTGTGCTTTTGTCAGCTTAAGTCTTTTCATTTTTCTAGCGGGAGGATGAGTGCTTCCATCCTCATGTGAAGCTGAACCACTAGCCATGAACATAGGACAGGGCCTCAGCCGTTCCTTGCCACTCCGTGTCGTAAATGGCATATTGCCAAGTTTACGCTTCTCATCAGACGCTTTTAATTTTGATTTTTGGGTCATTTTACTGAACTTTTGTTTTTTGGATTTTAAATGCTCTCTACTATGACATTGGGCATCGGCCTTGGCAGACGACGTTGATGTCATTTCATCGTCTCAGCCATGACTAGTGGCAGCAGCTTCAGCACGAGTGGGAAGTGGATATTGATCTTTCCCTATTTTACCCTCCACATTTTTGTTCTCCATTTTTTAATGTGTGGAATTATATGCCAGTAATATATCAATAGCAATGGCCTACTGTACCGTACTGCTATATATATATATATATATACTGGTGGTCAGCAAAATTCTGCAATGTCCTCCTTCTATATACTGCGCACAACTACAATGCAGCACAGATATGGATGGATAGTATACTTGACGACACAGAGGTAGAGCAATGGACTACTGTACCGTACTGCTATATATATACTGGTGGTCAGCAAAATTCTGCACTATCCTCCTACTATATAATCCGCACAACTACAATGCAGCACGGATATGGATGTATAGTATACTTGACGACACAGAGGTAGAGCAATGGACTACTGTACCGTACTGCTATATATATATACTGGTGGTCAGCAAAATTCTGCACTGTCCTCCTACTATATACTGCGCACAACTACAATGCAGCACAGATATGGATGGATAGTATACTTGACGACACAGACGTAGAGCAATGGACTACAGTACCGTACTGCTATATATATACTGGTGGTCAGCAAAATTCTGCACTGTCCTCCTACTATATACTGCGCACAACTACAATGCAGCACAGATATGGATGGATAGTATACTTGACAACACAGAGGTAGAGCAATGGACTACTGTACCGTACTGCTATATATATACTGGTGGTCAGCAAAATTCTGCACTGTCCTCCTACTATATACTACAATGCAGCACAGATATGGAGCGTTTTCAGGCAGAGAACGTAGATATTTGCAGCACACTGAGCACAGATGTTTGCAGCACACTGAGCAACTGAGCACAGATATTTGCAGCACACTGAGCACAGATATTTGCAGCACACTGAACACAGAAACTGAGAGAACGCAGCCACGTCCTCTCGCTATCATCTCCAATGCACGAGTGAAAATGGCGGCGACGCGTGGCTCTTTATATGCAATACGAATCTCGTGAGAATACGACAGCGGGATGATGACGTTCGGGCGCGTTTGTGTTAACCGAGCAAGGCGGGAAGATCCGAGGCTGCCTCGGAACCGTGTAAAATGGGTGAAGTTCGGGGGGGTTCGGATCTCGAGGAACCGAACCCGCTCATCTCTAAATAATAATAATAATAATAATAATAATAATAATAATAATACTACAGGTTGAGTATCCCTTATCCAAAATGCTTGGGATCAGAAGTATTTTGGATATCGTATTTTTCCGTATTTTGGAATAATTGCATACCATAATGAGATATCATGGCGATGGGACCCAAGTCTAAGCACAGGATGCATTTATGTTTCATATACACCTTATACACACAGCCTGAAGGTAATTTTAGCCAATATTTTAATAACTTTGTGCATTAAACAAAGTGTGTGTACATTCACACAATTCATTTATGTTTCATATCCACCTTATACACACAGCCTGAAGGTCATTTAATACAATATTTTTAATAACTTTGTGTATTAAGTTTGAGTACATTGAGCCAGAGAAAACAAAGATTTCACTATATCACTCTCACTCAAAAAAGTCTGTATTTCGGAATATTCCGTATTTCGGAATATTTGTATATGGAATACTCAACCTGTAATAATACTTTTTGTGCCTTTTTATCAAAGAGGTCTTGCTGGGATAGCAGCTCCAATAATACTACTATTTCCACATAATGTTGAGTAAAATAAGGGCTTAATAAAAAAGCTTCTAAAACACGGTGAGATAAATCTGTAAGATTTTGACTATATAGTCAGAATCTTAAGGAAAGGTAGTGCAGCTCTCAAGGTGTTAGGCAGCTTGCGATACCAATTCGATCTTGATGCGCACTCCCGTGGGGTCAGTATCGTAAGGCTAGATAGACTGTGCAGACAAGTCAATCTTGACTATCTAGTGCAGGGTTCAGGGAACTTTTTTACCTTGTACCCCAAAATATATTTAGATACGCCGACGTTACCCCTTGATTTGAAAGAAGGAAATCATATATTATTGTGCATATATACTGGTTATCACTGTTTATATTGCATTTCTGAGAAACTGTGTGTATATATATATATATATATATATATATAGAATGGGGGGATAAGGGTACTGGCGACTAGTGTTGTTTAGAATAAAGTCACTATACCTTAAAATTTACGAGCCAAAAATATATAATACAAACTAGTTTTTAATAACACATAAAAGTGGAATAAAACATAATTTTTTAAAAAAGACATTCTTTGTAAAAGGTGAGGAGTTCTGACTTAGCTTGAAATAGGCAGGGGGGTCAGTGCAGGGAACCCAACGCGTTTCGTCACATCAGATTTCTTCAAGGGGACCCCTTGCAGAAGTCTGATGTGACGAAACGCGTTGGGTTCCCTGCACTGACCCCCCTGCCTATTTCAAGATAAGTCAGAACTCCTCACCTTTTACAAAGAATGTTTTAAAAAACTTTTTATGTTTTATTCCACTTTTATGTGTTATTAAAAACTTGTTTGTATTATTATATATTTTTTGGCTCGTAAATTTTAAGGTATAGTGACTTTATTCTAAACAACACTAGTCGCCGGTACCCTTATCCCCCCATTCTATACTCTTTTTAGCAGTACTGTACCAGCATTGCACTCTTAAGGGTTGGCAGACACCTTTAACTATGTTACGTGTGTTTTTTAGTATTTTACTAATTTTTAATTCACTTTCTTTACTGAGAACCCACCCCACAAGTGGCGCTGTATCACTTTTGGTCACACAATATATATATATATATATATATATATATAGAGAGAGAGAGAGAGTGGGAAATGATGGCACTCACAGGACTTGTTCCAATAATAAATGACACAGCGGTCAAGAATCAAAAGTCAACGTTTCGTTAATTTAATAACGTCATCAGGATACAAACATAACAAAAGACAAACAATTTATAGCCACTTACCCCACCTCGTGTGTCCCTGCCATCGCCGTCGGCGCCGGGTCCTATGACAACACCCTCCGGCGCTGCGCACTTCCTGTGTGCCCGGCCGCGTCTGGCGGTTGCTAGGGAACCAAACAACAATAACAGTGACAGCATGAATGGAAACACTTTTACCTGAGGACCTGATTCCTGTTTTGTTTTTAACTTTTATGTTTGGAGCATGCAAGAGAACTCAGGCATCAGGAATATTGCTTTGCCCGTGGGGAAAACCTGGAGCTTTTCAGATGTGGATGCAGACACCATTCGCTTTAAGGAGCATTTTGAGCAATCAGAAGGGGGTGAATCTGCGGAACAACTCTACGTGCAATTACTGAGGTTGTCGAAAAAGGAGGTCGATTTTTTCTTACATGGGGTAACACTCTCGGACTATCACCGTAGTGGTCAGATTCCCAGGGGATTTCGAGTAAGAAATTCCCCCACTATAGGGAAATATAATGCGGAGTTCTGCCGTAAGTGGGCTGCAATTTTAAATAAATGCAGTTTAGACCTGATCTTATTAGTAATAGCAGAGTCAGCAAGAGAACTCAAAGAAATTAAGAAGAAAAAGGAAGAATTTGAGACCAAACATCTTCCTACCATTCAATTAGATCAGAGTACGGATTGGCTGGGTAAACTAGCTACAAAAGTGGAGAATTACCACAGAGACCTGGTGAAGTTCAAACGTAACAAGCTGAGTCTGGTACAGAAGGATTACGCTGAAGGGAGAGTCTACCCCTGGGCATTAAACCCTAGCTACAAAAGGGCGTACAATCCACGACAAAGGAAGTTTAGGAGATTTGCGGGAGACACTGAAACATCCAGTGGCGGCCAGTCTTCTCAAAGTGAAACTGAGACAAATAGCAGATCCACCATTGGTAAACCCCCTTTAGGGGTCAGTACTCGCGCTCAGCGAGAAACAAGAGGAGACCTTTTACCCGAAGAGGAGGACAGTGGCAAAGGATCCTCAAAGCGCAAGAACAAGGCTGCAAAGAAGAAATAGTTTTTAATCTCTCCAGCAGAATTCTATCTCTTGAGGAGAGAAAACTATTGAATAAAGGACTTTCCTTTGTACCGTCCTGTCAGTTTAATAACTTCCAGTGGAAGCTTGATGCATATAGGTTTAACAGAAAATTGAGATTGCGTGAACATTTTGGGGAATCTGAATCATCTGACTCTGACACTGTCAACCCATTAAAAAAGATCAAAGGGACATCGAGCTTTGAACCAGTTAGTATGAACACTTCCCTAAGATGTTTTAATCGGTCACTGGATAAACAGGTTAGGGGTTCAATTCAGTCCTTGAAGTCGAGTAGTCCCAATATGTCCAAATCAGAATGGGACACTTTAAAAACCCTCAGTCAGGATAGGAGTATTGTCATACGCCCCGCTGATAAGGGGGGCGGTATTGTCATACAGGACCTATCTCAATACAAGCAAGAGATTTACCGACAATTAGAAGACCCACAAGTCTATCTGGAATTACCGACCGACCCTACCTCTAGGTTTGAAACCGAACTAAAATCAGTACTGGAGGAGGCTACAGTCAATGGCATCATTACAGGGGCAACAATGAAGACCTTGATTCAGCAGCACCCAGTGGCACCTGTGCTGTATACGTTGCCAAAAATTCACAAACATCCAACTGCCCCTCCGGGCCGCCCGATCATAGCAGCCAGGGAATCTATATATTATAAAATTTCTCAATATTTAGATTTCTTCCTCCAACCCGTGGTCCAATCTCAAAAAACCTATTTGAAGGATACTACCTCACTGATAATACGGTTACAGAGTCTACCTGCTCTTCCTCCTAACGCGCTTCTCTGTACTTTAGATATAGTGAGTTTATATACAAACATACCGCACTCAGGGGGTTTATCAGCTGTTGCAACACTGCTGTCATCCAGTCCACTATATACCGGACCAGAACTGTCATTTTTCATCAAACTACTGGAACTCACCCTGAAAAGAAATTATTTTCTTTTTGACTCACACTGGTATGTCCAGCAACAAGGTTGTGCGATGGGGTCCTGTGTGGCCCCGGCATTCGCAAACAGTTATATGTTTGAAGTGGAGCAACAGGCTTTCTTTGACGACACAGAGGTTGCAGACAAAATACTGTTCTTTGTCCGCTACATCGACGACCTGTTCCTGAGTTGGCTAGGAACAGAATCCGAGTTTACTGACCTGATGACAAGGGTTAATTCAATGGACAACACGATCAGATTCACCTACTGTACAAGTACCCAACATGTCAATTATCTTGATGTACAGTGTCAAAGTCAGAAAAATATCACGCTACACATTGCCATATTTGCACCTCATGCGTGTCCCCGCTGCGAGTGCATGGGCTCTCCCGTGCGTGCGCATACTCGCTGTTGCGTGCACCCGCAGGCGCACGGTGTGCGCATTTACGGTAAAGTTTATGTGCGTCTAGCGGGCGACTCGTTCGTAACATATTTTAACTATATAATGTATTTTGTAGATTATGGTCCCTTTGATAGAATCTGAAAGTTTAGTTAATGTAGCATGTTCATAGACAAAGAGATCCCTCTTTGTTTGATACGAAGGGTCAGACAGGGGTTATACAGTGGTGTTTAGTATCCATCGGAAGAGTATTTAATTAGCAATATTCCGGTGTTGGTTTGAAGCAGATTAATCGCTCGTGCGAATAGTTATGGACAGAAGTTTATGGACATTTGCTATTATTTGCACTTTATTATCCATGCGGCGGGAAACCTAGTTTCCCACCCACCTGAGCAGTTGGAAATAGTCACAGCCCACCTGTATGAATCAACCTATGACCTTTTGTTATAATGCGAAGACGAATTCCTGTGTCCAATGAACAATAAGAATATAGGGACCATTGTACTGTATTATGTGTAGGGTATAAAAGGACAAGCCACTCTGAGCCAGCTCTCTATTCTCTTCAACGGTTCTCATTGCTGATAATCGGGAGCTGGATATCCAGAGGCGCATGCGATTGTTTCCCTTGAGCGTAAGTTTCTCCGCAACCATATTGCCTTTATTGTTATTGTGAGCCATATATCTCTCTCTCTCTCTTCTCCTCTCTCTCTCTCTTTCTCTTAAGTATTATTTTACTACTATTGTATTTTATGTGTAGTTTTCTGGTTAGGTGGTCAATGTTATTTTGGTAGTGTATGACTTGTATTGTATTATTCTTTTGCAAATAGAACGTTCATATAAGGTGTTAGAACCTAATACCGGTATCTGTGTATTTATTATATTTATAAGTATTCTCAGAGCGTCGGAGACGCTCGTACAGTTTCCAAGTTAATAAGGTTACACTGTGTTACATTTACACCCTATCACTGCACCAAGATTTATTGCATAAATACATTGTTTATGGTATAGTTATAAAGGTTTAACATTGTGAGCATCAGCGCCGCTTGTGATCTCCTCGTGGTCCCAAGCGTCCGCTAAGCTAGTAGCATATCATTACGTTAGTCGGCAGCCTATAGCGTGCCTGCCTGTGATCTCTTGGCCGTGAGCGAACGTGACGCTCGAGCGTCTCGACTACGGCTAAGCGATTGTTACGCAACGTGCGTACCCTTACGGTATACCATACGCCAATAGCGTACTGTGTTCTTCCACCTTTTAGAGGGTTTTAAGTAAGATAAATATTAGGCTTTATCAATTGGCGGCTCGTCCGTCCTTCACATATCTGCACTAGGTAATTTCAGCAGACATTATCCATCAGCAAAGGGCGGGAGGTCATAATCCTCGTCGTGCTGACCGGATAAGCGTCTGCTTCGCTTAGTAAAGGGTGCTGAAGGAATCCGGAACCGGAGGTAAGAACAATACGCTAGTGTCTTTTAAAACTGTTTTTCTCTGACGTCCTAGTGGATGCTGGGACTCCGTAAGGACCATGGGGAATAGCGGCTCCGCAGGAGACAGGGCACAAAATAAAAGCTTAAGGATCAGGTGGTGTGCACTGGCTCCTCCCCCTATGACCCTCCTCCAAGCCTCAGTTAGATTTTTGTGCCCGGCCGAGAAGGGTGCAATCTAGGTGGCTCTCCTGAGCTGCTTAGAATAAAAGTTTAGTTTAGGTTTTTTTTTTATTTTCAGTGAGTCCTGCTGGCAACAGGCTCACTGCATCGTGGGACTAAGGGGAGAAGAAACGGACTCACCTGAGTGCAGAGTGGATCGGGTTTCTTAGGCTACTGGACATTAGCTCCAGAGGGACGATCACAGGTTCAGCCTGGATGGGTCACCGGAGCCGCGCCGCCGTCCCCCTTACAGAGCCAGAAGAGACGAAGAGGTCCGGTGAAATCGGCGGCAGAAGACATCCTGTCTTCAGTCTAAGGTAGCGCACAGCACCGCAGCTGTGCGCCATTGCTCTCAGCACACTTCACACTCCAGTCACTGAGGGTGCAGGGCGCTGGGGGGGAGCGCCCTGAGACGCAATATAACAAGTATATACCTTAGGTGGCAAAAAGAATACATCACATATAGCTCCTGGGCTATATGGATGTATTTTAATCCCCTGCCATTTTTACACAAAAAGCGGGAGATAAGGACGTCGTGAAGGGGCGGAGCCTATCTCCTCAGCACACAAGCGCCATTTTCCCTCACAGCTCCGCTGGAAGGACGGCTCCCTGACTCTCCCCTGCAGTCCTGCTTCAGAATCAGGGTAAAAAAGAGAAGGGGGGGGCATTTTTGGCAGCAAATAACGATAATAACAGCAGCTATAAGGGAATAACACTTATATAAGGTTATCCCTGTATATATATATAGCGCTGGGTGTGTGCTGGCAGACTCTCCCTCTGTCTCTCCAAAGGGCTAAGTGGGGTCCTGTCCTCTATCAGAGCATTCCCGGTGTGTGTGCTGTGTGTCGGTACACGTGTGTCGACATGTATGAGGAGGAAAATGATGTGGAGGCGGAGCAGTTGCCTGTGTTGGTGATGTCACCCCCTAGGGAGTCGACACCTGACTGGATGATTGTATTTAAACAATTGAGTGATAATGTCAGCAATTTGCAAAAAACTGTTGACGACATGAGACAGCCGGCAAATCAATTAGTGCCTGTCCAGGCGTCTCAGACACCGTCAGGGGCGCTAAAACGCCCGTTACCTCAGTGGGTCGACACAGACCCTGACACGGATACTGAGTCTAGTGTCGACGGTGACGAGACAAACGTGATGTCCAGTAGGGCCACACGTTACATGATCACGGCAATGAAAGAGGCATTGAACCTTTCTGACACTACAAGTACCACAAAGAAGGGTATTATGTGGGGTGAGAAAAAACTACCAATAGTTTTTCCTGAGTCAGAGGAAATAAATGAGGTGTGTGAAAAAGCGTGGGTTTCCCCCGATAAAAAACAGCTAATTTCTAAAAAATTATTAGCATTATATCCCTTCCCGCCAGAGGTTAGGGCGCGTTGGGAAACACCCCCTAGGGTAGATAAGGCGCTCACACGTTTATCTAAACAAGTAGCGTTACCGTCTCCTGATACGGCCACCCTCAAAGAACCAGCTGATAGAAGGCTGGAAAATATCCTAAAAAGTATATACACACAT
Source organism: Pseudophryne corroboree (assembly GCF_028390025.1). Lineage (NCBI taxonomy): Eukaryota > Metazoa > Chordata > Amphibia > Anura > Myobatrachidae > Pseudophryne > Pseudophryne corroboree. Next base: position 188,077,439 of record NC_086446.1, on the reverse strand, counting down.
ACTGGTGTTATACTGCGACCAGCAATCGCCTCAGCCTGGATGTGCAGTGCTGGAGTCGCATGGTCGGATTCCCTGACTGAGAATATTGATACCCTGGATAGGGACAATATTTTGTTAACTATAGAACATTTAAAGGATGCATTACTATATATGCGTGATGCACAGAGGGATATTTGCACCCTGGCATCAAGAGTAAGTGCTATGTCCATCTCTGCCAGAAGAGCGTTATGGACGCGACAGTGGTCAGGGGATGCGGATTCCAAACGGCACATGGAAGTATTGCCGTATAAAGGGGAGGAGTTATTTGGGGCTGGTCTATCGGACCTGGTGGCCACGGCAACGGCTGGAAAATCCACCTTTTTACCCCAGGTCACTCCACATCAGCAGAAAAAGACACCGTCTTTTCAAACTCAGTCCTTTCGTTCCCATAAGTACAAGCGAGCAAAAGGCCACTCTTTTCTGCCCCGGGGCAGAGGAAGAGGAAAAAGACTGCACCATGCAGCCGCTTCACAGGAGCAGAAGCCTTCCCCTGCTTCTGCCAAGTCTTCAGCATGACGCTGGGGCTTTACAAGCAGACTCAGATATGGTGGGGGCCCGTCTCAAGAATTTCAACGCGCAGTGGGCTCACTCGCAAGTGGATCCCTGGATTCTACAGGTAGTATCGCAAGGGTACAAATTGGAATTCGAGGCGTTTCCCCCTCGTCGGTTCCTGAAGTCTGCTTTACCAAAGTCTCCCTCCGACAGGGAGGCAGTTTTGGAAGCCATTCACAAGCTGTATTCCCAGCAGGTGATAAATAAGAATTTACTTACCGATAATTCTATTTCTCATAGTCCGTAGTGGATGCTGGGACTCCGTCAGGACCATGGGGAATAGCGGGCTCCGCAGGAGACAGGGCACATCTAAATAAAGCTTTTAGGATCACATGGTGCGTACTGGCTCCTCCCCCTATGACCCTCCTCCAAGCCTCAGTTAGGTACTGTGCCCGGACGAGCGTACACAATAAGGAAGGATCTTGAATCCCGGGTAAGACTCATACCAGCCACACCAATCACACCGTACAACTTGTGATCTGAACCCAGTTAACAGTATGATAACAAAAAACGAAGTAGCCTCTGAAAAGATGGCTCACAACAATAGTAATAACCCGATCTTTGTAACAATAACTATGTACAAGTATTGCAGACAATCCGCACTTGGGATGGGCGCCCAGCATCCACTACGGACTATGAGAAATAGAATTATCGGTAAGTAAATTCTTATTTTCTCTAACGTCCTAGTGGATGCTGGGACTCCGTCAGGACCATGGGGATTATACTAGAGATGAGCGGGTTCGGTTTCTCTGAATCCGAACCCGCACGAACTTCATGTTTTTTTCACGGGTCCGAGCAGACTCGGATCCTCCCGCCTTGCTCGGTTAACCCGAGCGCGCCCGAACGTCATCATGACGCTGTCGGATTCTCGCGAGACTCGGATTCTATATAAGGAGCCGCGCGTCGCCGCCATTTTCACACGTGCATTGAGATTGATAGGGAGAGGACGTGGCTGGCGTCCTCTCCATTAGAAATTAGATTAGAAGAGAGAGAGAGATTGTGCAGAGTCAGACAGAGTTTACCACAGTGACCAGTGCAGTTGTTGTTAGTTAACTTTTATTTATTTTAATATAATATATCCGTTCTCTGCTATATCCGTTCTCTGCCTGAAAAAAAACGATACACAGCAGCAGCCAGTCACACAGTGTGACTCAGTCTGTGTGCACTCAGCTCAGCCCAGTGTGCTGCACATCAATGTATAAAAGGCAAAGCTTATAATAATTGTGGGGGAGACTGGGGAGCACTGCAGGTTGTTATAGCAGGAGCCCCCAGGAGTACATAATATTATATTAATTTAAAATTAAACAGTGCACACTTTTGCTGCAGGAGTGCCACTGCCAGTGTGACTAGTGGTGACCAGTGCCTGACCACCAGTATAGTAGTATATTGTTGTATGTATTGTATACTATCTCTTTATCAACCAGTCTATATTAGCAGCAGACACAGTACAGTGCGGTAGTTCACGGCTGTGGCTACCTCTGTGTCGGCAGTCGGAACTCGGCAGGCAGTCCGTCCATCCATAATTGTATTACAATATATACCACCTAACCGTGGTATTTTTTTTTCTTTCTTTATACCGTCGTCATAGTGTCATACTAGTTGTTACGAGTATACTACTATCTCTTTATCAACCAGTGTACAGTGCGGTAGTTCACGGCTGTGGCTACCTCTGTGTCGGCAGTCGGCAGGCAGTCCGTCCATCCATAATTGTATTATTATTATAATATATACCACCTAACCGTGGTTTTTTTTTCATTCTTTATACCGTCGTCATAGTGTCATACTAGTTGTTACGAGTATACTACTATCTCTTTATCAACCAGTGTACAGTGCGGTAGTTCACGGCTGTGGCTACCTCTGTGTCGGCAGTCGGCAGGCAGTCCGTCCATCCATAATTGTATTATTATTATAATATATACCACCTAACCGTGGTTTTTTTTTCATTCTTTATACCGTCGTCATAGTGTCATACTAGTTGTTACGAGTATACTACTATCTCTTTATCAACCAGTGTACAGTGCGGTAGTTCACGGCTGTGGCTACCTCTGTGTCGGCAGTCGGCAGGCAGTCCGTCCATCCATAATTGTATTATTATTATAATATATACCACCTAACCGTGGTTTTTTTTTCATTCTTTATACCGTCGTCATAGTGTCATACTAGTTGTTACGAGTATACTACTATCTCTTTATCAACCAGTGTACAGTGCGGTAGTTCACGGCTGTGGCTACCTCTGTGTCGGCAGTCGGCAGGCAGTCCGTCCATCCATAATTGTATTATTATTATAATATATACCACCTAACTGTGGTATTTTTTTTTCTTTCTTTATACCGTCGTCATAGTGTCATACTAGTTGTTACGAGTATACTACTATCTCTTTATCAACCAGTGTACAGTGCGGTAGTTCACGGCTGTGGCTACCTCTGTGTCGGCAGTCGGCAGGCAGTCCGTCCATCCATAATTGTATTATTATTATAATATATACCACCTAACCGTGGTTTTTTTTTCATTCTTTATACCGTCGTCATAGTGTCATACTAGTTGTTACGAGTATACTACTATCTCTTTATCAACCAGTGTACAGTGCGGTAGTTCACGGCTGTGGCTACCTCTGTGTCGGCAGTCGGCAGGCAGTCCGTCCATCCATAATTGTATTATTATTATAATATATACCACCTAACCGTGGTTTTTTTTTCATTCTTTATACCGTCGTCATAGTGTCATACTAGTTGTTACGAGTATACTACTATCTCTTTATCAACCAGTGTACAGTGCGGTAGTTCACGGCTGTGGCTACCTCTGTGTCGGCAGTCGGCAGGCAGTCCGTCCATCCATAATTGTATTATTATTATAATATATACCACCTAACCGTGGTTTTTTTATACCACCTAACCGTGGCAGTCCGTCCATAATTGTATACTAGTATCCAATCCATCCATCTCCATTGTTTACCTGAGGTGCCTTTTAGTTCTGCCTATAAAATATGGAGAACAAAAAAGTTGAGGTTCCAAAATTAGGGAAAGATCAAGATCCACTTCCACCTCGTGCTGAAGCTGCTGCCACTAGTCATGGCCGAGACGATGAAATGCCAGCAACGTCGTCTGCCAAGGCCGATGCCCAATGTCATAGTACAGAGCATGTCAAATCCAAAACACCAAATATCAGAAAAAAAAGGACTCCAAAACCTAAAATAAAATTGTCGGAGGAGAAGCGTAAACTTGCCAATATGCCATTTACCACACGGAGTGGCAAGGAACGGCTGAGGCCCTGGCCTATGTTCATGGCTAGTGGTTCAGCTTCACATGAGGATGGAAGCACTCAGCCTCTCGCTAGAAAACTGAAAAGACTCAAGCTGGCAAAAGCACCGCAAAGAACTGTGCGTTCTTTGAAATCCCAAATCCACAAGGAGAGTCCAATTGTGTCGTTTGCGATGCCTGACCTTCCCAACACTGGACGTGAAGAGCATGCGCCTTCCACTATTTGCATGCCCCCTGCAAGTGCTGGAAGGAGCACCCGCAGTCCAGTTCCTGATAGTCAGATTGAAGATGTCAGTGTTGAAGTACACCAGGATGAGGAGGATATGGGTGTTGCTGGCGCTGGGGAGGAAATTGACCAGGAGGATTCTGATGGTGAGGTGGTTTGTTTAAGTCAGGCACCCGGGGAGACACCTGTTGTCCGTGGGAGGAATATGGCCGTTGACATGCCAGGTGAAAATACCAAAAAAATCAGCTCTTCGGTGTGGAGGTATTTCACCAGAAATGCGGACAACAGGTGTCAAGCCGTGTGTTCCCTTTGTCAAGCTGTAATAAGTAGGGGTAAGGACGTTAACCACCTCGGAACATCCTCCCTTATACGTCACCTGCAGCGCATTCATAATAAGTCAGTGACAAGTTCAAAAACTTTGGGTGACAGCGGAAGCAGTCCACTGACCAGTAAATCCCTTCCTCTTGTAACCAAGCTCACGCAAACCACCCCACCAACTCCCTCAGTGTCAATTTCCTCCTTCCCCAGGAATGCCAATAGTCCTGCAGGCCATGTCACTGGCAAGTCTGACGAGTCCTCTCCTGCCTGGGATTCCTCCGATGCATCCTTGCGTGTAACGCCTACTGCTGCTGGCGCTGCTGTTGTTGCCGCTGGGAGTCGATGGTCATCCCAGAGGGGAAGTCGTAAGCCCACTTGTACTACTTCCAGTAAGCAATTGACTGTTCAACAGTCCTTTGCGAGGAAGATGAAATATCACAGCAGTCATCCTACTGCAAAGCGGATAACTGAGTCCTTGACAACTATGTTGGTGTTAGACGTGCGTCCGGTATCCGCCGTTAGTTCACAGGGAACTAGACAATTTATTGAGGCAGTGTGCCCCCGTTACCAAATACCATCTAGGTTCCACTTCTCTAGGCAGGCGATACCGAGAATGTACACGGACGTCAGAAAAAGACTCACCAGTGTCCTAAAAAATGCAGTTGTACCCAATGTCCACTTAACCACGGACATGTGGACAAGTGGAGCAGGGCAGGGTCAGGACTATATGACTGTGACAGCCCACTGGGTAGATGTATGGACTCCCGCCGCAAGAACAGCAGCGGCGGCACCAGTAGCAGCATCTCGCAAACGCCAACTCTTTCCTAGGCAGGCTACGCTTTGTATCACCGCTTTCCAGAATACGCACACAGCTGAAAACCTCTTACGGCAACTGAGGAAGATCATCGCGGAATGGCTTACCCCAATTGGACTCTCCTGTGGATTTGTGGCATCGGACAACGCCAGCAATATTGTGTGTGCATTAAATATGGGCAAATTCCAGCACGTCCCATGTTTTGCACATACCTTGAATTTGGTGGTGCAGAATTTTTTAAAAAACGACAGGGGCGTGCAAGAGATGCTGTCGGTGGCCAGAAAAATTGCGGGACACTTTCGGCGTACAGGCACCACGTACAGAAGACTGGAGCACCACCAAAAACTACTGAACCTGCCCTGCCATCATCTGAAGCAAGAAGTGGTAACGAGGTGGAATTCAACCCTCTATATGCTTCAGAGGTTGGAGGAGCAGCAAAAGGCCATTCAAGCCTATACAATTGAGCACGATATAGGAGATGGAATGCACCTGTCTCAAGTGCAGTGGAGAATGATTTCAACGTTGTGCAAGGTTCTGATGCCCTTTGAACTTGCCACACGTGAAGTCAGTTCAGACACTGCCAGCCTGAGTCAGGTCATTCCCCTCATCAGGCTTTTGCAGAAGAAGCTGGAGGCATTGAAGAAGGAGCTAACACGGAGCGATTCCGCTAGGCATGTGGGACTTGTGGATGCAGCCCTTAATTCGCTTAACAAGGATTCACGGGTGGTCAATCTGTTGAAATCAGAGCACTACATTTTGGCCACCGTGCTCGATCCTAGATTTAAAGCCTACCTTGGATCTCTCTTTCCGGCAGACACAGGTCTGCTGGGGTTGAAAGACCTGCTGGTGACAAAATTGTCAAGTCAAGCGGAACGCGACCTGTCAACATCTCCTCCTTCACATTCTCCCGCAACTGGGGGTGCGAGGAAAAGGCTCAGAATTCCGAGCCCACCCGCTGGCGGTGATGCAGGGCAGTCTGGAGCGACTGCTGATGCTGACATCTGGTCCGGACTGAAGGACCTGACAACGATTACGGACATGTCGTCTACTGTCACTGCATATGATTCTCTCAACATTGATAGAATGGTGGAGGATTATATGAGTGACCGCATCCAAGTAGGCACGTCACACAGTCCGTACTTATACTGGCAGGAAAAAGAGGCAATTTGGAGGCCCTTGCACAAACTGGCTTTATTCTACCTAAGTTGCCCTCCCACAAGTGTGTACTCCGAAAGAGTGTTTAGTGCCGCCGCTCACCTTGTCAGCAATCGGCGTACGAGGTTACATCCAGAAAATGTGGAGAAGATGATGTTCATTAAAATGAATTATAATCAATTCCTCCGCGGAGACATTGACCAGCAGCAATTGCCTCCACAAAGTACACAGGGAGCTGAGATGGTGGATTCCAGTGGGGACGAATTGATAATCTGTGAGGAGGGGGATGTACACGGTGATATATCGGAGGGTGAAGATGAGGTGGACATCTTGCCTCTGTAGAGCCAGTTTGTGCAAGGAGAGATTAATTGCTTCTTTTTTGGGGGGGGTCCAAACCAACCCGTCATATCAGTCACAGTCGTGTGGCAGACCCTGTCACTGAAATGATGGGTTGGTTAAAGTGTGCATGTCCTGTTTTGTTTATACAACATAAGGGTGGGTGGGAGGGCCCAAGGATAATTCCATCTTGCACCTCTTTTTTCTTTTCTTTTTCTTTGCATCATGTGCTGATTGGGGAGGGTTTTTTGGAAGGGACATCCTGCGTGACACTGCAGTGCCACTCCTAGATGGGCCCGGTGTTTGTGTCGGCCACTAGGGTCGCTAATCTTACTCACACAGCTACCTCATTGCGCCTCTTTTTTTCTTTGCGTCATGTGCTGTTTGGGGAGGGTTTTTTGGAAGGGACATCCTGCATGACACTGCAGTGCCACTCCTAGATGTGCCCGGTGTTTGTGTCGGCCACTAGGGTCGCTAATCTTACTCACACAGTCAGCTACCTCATTGCGCCTCTTTTTTTCTTTGCGTCATGTGCTGTTTGGGGAGGGTTTTTTGGAAGGGACATCCTGCGTGACACTGCAGTGCCACTCCTAGATGGGCCCGGTGTTTGTGTCGGCCACTAGGGTCGCTTATCTTACTCACACAGCGACCTCGGTGCAAATTTTAGGACTAAAAATAATATTGTGAGGTGTGATGTGTTCAGAATAGGCTGAAAATGAGTGTAAATTATGTTTTTTGAGGTTAATAATACTTTGGGATCAAAATTACCCCCAAATTCTATGATTTAAGCTGTTTTTTAGGGTTTTTTGAAAAAAACACCCGAATCCAAAACACACCCGAATCCGACAAAAAAAATTCGGTGAGGTTTTGCCAAAACGCGGTCGAACCCAAAACACGGCCGCGGAACCGAACCCAAAACCAAAACACAAAACCCGAAAAATTTCCGGCGCTCATCTCTAGATTATACCAAAGCTCCCAAACGGGCGGGAGAGTGCGGATGACTCTGCAGCACCGAATGAAAGAACTCCAGGTCCTCCTTAGCCAGAGTATCAAATTTGTAAAATTTTACAAACGTGTTCTCCCCTGACCACGTAGCTGCTCGGCAAAGTTGTAATGCCGAGACCCCTCGGGCAGCCGCCCAAGATGAGCCCACTTTCCTTGTGGAGTGGGCCTTTACAGATTTAGGCTGTGGCAGGCCTGCCACAGAATGTGCAAGTTGGATTGTGCTACAGATCCAACGTGCAATCGTCTGTTTAGACGCAGGAGCACCCATCTTGTTGGGTGCATACAATATAAACAACGAGTCAGATTTTCTGACTCCAGCTGTCCTTGAAATATATATTTTTAATGCTCTGACAACGTCCAGTAACTTGGAGTCCTCCAAGTCGCTAGTAGCCGCAGGCACCACAATAGGCTGGTTCAAGTGAAAAGCCGAAACCACCTTAGGGAGAAAATGAGGACGTGTCCGCAGTTCTGCCCTGTCCGAATGGAAAATCAGATATGGGCTTTTGTATGATAAAGCCGCCAACTCTGAAACTCTCCTGGCTGAAGCCAGGGCCAATAGCATGGTTACCTTCCATGTAAGGTATTTTAAATCTACCGATTTTAGAGGCTCAAACCAATGAGATTTGAGAAAATTCAAAACTACGTTCAAATCCCACGGTGCCACTGGAGGCACTATTGGGGGTTGTATATGTAGTACACCTTTGACAAAAGTTTGTACTTCAGGCACTGATGCCAATTCCTTCTGGAAGAAGATTGATAAGGCCGAAATTTGAACTTTAATGGACCCCAATTTTAGGCCCATAGACAATCCTGCTTGCAGGAAATGTAAGAATCGACCCAATTGAAATTCTTCCGTTGGAGCCTTCTTGGCCTCACACCACGCAACATATTTCCGCCAAATGCGGTGATAATGTTGTACAGTCACTTCCTTCCTAGCCTTAATCAAGGTAGGAATAACTTCCTCTGGAATGCCCTTTTCTTTTAGAATCCGGCGTTCAACCGCCATGCCGTCAAACGCAGACGCGGTAAGTCTTGGAACATACAAGGTCCCTGCTGAAGCAGATCCCTTCTTAGAGGTAGAGGCCACGGATCCTCCGTGAGCATCTCTTGAAGTTCCGGATACCAAGTTCTTCTTGGCCAGTCCGGAGCCACCAGTATTGTTCTTACTCCTCTTTTCCGTATAATTCTCAGTACCTTTGGTATGAGAGGCAGAGGAGGGAACACATACACTGACTGGTACACCCACGGTGTTACCAGAGCGTCCACAGCTATTGCCTGAGGGTCTCTTGACCTGGCGCAATATCTGTCCAATTTTTTGTTGAGGCGAGACGCCATCATGTCCACCTTTGGTTTTTCCCAACGGTTCACAATCATGTGGAAGACTTCTGGATGAAGTCCCCACTCTCCCGGGTGAAGGTCGTGTCTGCTGAGGAAGTCTGCTTCCCAGTTGTCCACTCCCGGGATGAACACTGCTGACAGTGCTATGACATGATTCTCCGCCCAGCGCAGAATCCTTGCAGCTTCTGTCATTGCTCTTCTGCTTCTCGTGCCGCCTTGTCGGTTTACGTGGGCGACTGCCGTGATGTTGTCCGACTGGATCAACACCGGCTGACCCTGAAGCAGCGATTTTTCCAGGCTTAGAGCATTGTAGATCGCTCTTAGCTCCAGTATATTTATGTGAAGGGACCTCTCCAGGTTTGACCACACGCCCTGGAAGTTTCTTCCCTGTGTGACTGCTCCCCAGCCTCGTAGGCTGGCATCCGTAGTCACCAGGACCCAGTCCTGTATGCCGAATCTGCGGCCCTCTAACAGATGGGCACTCTGCAACCACCACAGGAGAGACAACCTTGTTCTTGGTGACAGTGTTATCCGCTGATGCATGTGCAGATGCGATCCGGACCATTTGTCCAGCAGATCCCACTGAAATGTCCGTGCATGGAATCTGCCGAATGGAATCGCTTCGTAAGAAGCCACCATCTTTTCCAGGACTCTTGTGCATTGATGTACTGACACAGTTCCTGGTTTTAGGAGGTTCCTGACAAGTTCGGATAACTCCCTTGCTTTCTCCTCCGGGAGAAACACCTTTTTCTGAACCGTGTCCAGAATCATTCCCAGGAACAGCAGACGAGTTGTCGGGGTCAATTGAGATTTTGGAAGATTCAGAATCCACCCGTGTTGCTGAAGCACTACCTGGGTTAGTGCTACACCGACTTCCAGCTGTTCTCTGGACTTTGCCCTTATCAGGAGATCGTCCAAGTAAGGGATAATTAATACGCCTTTTCTTCGTAGAAGAACCATCATTTCGGTCATTACCTTGGTAAAGACCCGAGGGGCCGTGGACAAACCAAACGGCAGCGTTTGAAACTGATAATGACAGTCTTGTATCACGAACCTGAGATACCCTTGGTGTGAGGGGTAAATTGGGACATGCAGATAAGCATCTTTTATGTCCAGGGACACCATGAAGTCCCCTTCTTCCAGATTCGCTATCACTGCTCTGAGTGACTCCATCTTGAACTTGAATTTCTGTATGTACAGGTTCAAGGATTTCAGGTTTAGAATAGGTCTTACCGAACCGTCCGGCTTCGGTACCACAAATAGTGTGGAATAATACCCCTTTCCCTGTTGTAGGAGGGGTACCTTGACTATCACCTGCTGAGAATACAGCTTGTGAATGGCTTCCAAAACCGACGTCCTTTCTGAGGGAGACGTTGGTAAAGCAGACTTTAGGAACCGGCGAGGGGGAGACCTTCCGAACTCCAACATGTAACCCTGAGATATTATCTGCAGGATCCACGGGTCCACTTGTGAGCGAGCCCACTGATTGCTGAAAATCTTGAGTCGACCCCCCACCGCTCCTGAGTCCGCTTGTAAAGCCCCAGCGTCATGCTGATGGCTTTGTAGAACCCGGGGCGGGCTTCTGGTCCTGGGCAGGGGCTGCTTGCTGCCCTCTCTTACCCTTTCCTCTGCCTCGCGGCAGATAAGACTGTCCTTTTGGTCGCTTGTTTTTATAGGAGCGAAAGGACTGCGGCTGAAAAGACGGTGTCTTTTTCTGTTGGGAGGGGGTCTGAGGTAAAAAAGTGGATTTGCCGGCAGTTGCCGTGGCCACCAGGTCCGAAAGACCGACCCCAAATAATTCCTCTCCTTTATATGGCAATACTTCCATATGCCTTTTGGAATCCTCATCACCTGACCACTGTCGCGTCCATAAACTTCTTCTGGCAGATATGGACATCGCGCTTACTCTTGATGCTAGAGTACAAATATCCCTCTGAGCATCTCGCATATAAAGAAAAGCATCCTTTAATTGCTCTAGAGTCAATAAAATACTGTCCCTATCCAGGGTATCAATATTTTCAGTCAGAAAATCCAACCACACTACCCCAGCACTGCACATCCAGGCTGAGGCTATTGCCGTTCGCAGTATAACACCAGTATGTGTGTATATACTCTTCAGTGTAGTTTCCAGCCTCCTATCTGCTGGATCCTTGAGGGCGGCCGTATCAGGAGACGGCAACGCCACTTGCTTTGATAAACGTGTGAGCGCCTTATCCACCCTAGGGGGTGTTTCCCAGCGCGCCCTAACCTCTGGTGGGAAAGGGTATAATGCCAATAACTTCTTGGAAATTAGCAGTTTTCTATCTGGGTTAACCCACGCTTCGTCACACACGTCATTCAATTCCTCTGATTCTGGAAAAGCTACAGGTAGTTTTTTCACCCCCCACATAATACCCCTTTTTGAGGTACCAGCAGTATTAGAGATCTGCAAAGCCTCCTTCATTGCCGTGATCATATAACGTGTGGCCCTATTGGAAAATACGTTTGTTTCTTCACCGTCGACACTAGATTCATCTGTGTCGGTACCCGTGTCGACTGACTGAGGTAAGGGACGTTTTACAGCCCCTGACGGTGTCTGAGACGCCTGAGCCGGTACTAACTGGTTTTCCGGCCGTCTCATTTCGTCAACTGACTTTTGTAATGTGCTAACATTATCACGTAATTCCATAACTAAAGCCATCCATTCCGGTGTCGACTCCCTAGGGGGTGACATCACCATTACCGGCAATTGCTCTGCCTCCACACCAACATCGTCCTCATACATGTCGACACACACGTACCGACACACAGCAGCCACACAGGGAATGCTCTAATCGAAGACAGGACCCTCTTAGCCCTTTGGGGAGACAGAGGGAGAGTTTGCCAGCACACACCAAAAACGCTATAAATGTATATAAACAACCCTAGAAGGTGTTGTTTTTGATATAAGCGCTTTTAATATATCAATATCGCCAAATTATGCCCCCCTTCTCTTTGTTACCCTGTTTCTGTAGTGCAGTGCAGGGGAGAGTCCTGGGAGCCTTCCTCACCAGCGGAGCTGAGCAGGAAAATGGCGCTGAGTGCTGAGGAGAATAAGCTCCGCCCCTTTTTCGGCGGGCTTTTCTCCCGGGTTTTAAGAAAACTGGCCTGGGTTAAATACATACATATAGCCTTAATGGCTATATGTGATGTATTTATTTTGCCACTAAAGGTATTTAATATTGCTGCCCAGGGCGCCCCCAGCAGCGCCCTGCACCCTCCGTGACTGAATCAGTGAGACGTGTAGCAACAATGGCGCACAGCTGCAGTGCTGTGCGCTACCTTCATGAAGACTGAGGAGTCTTCTGCCGCCTGCTTTCCGGACCTCCGTCTTCAGCGTCTGTAAGGGGGATCGGCGGCGCGGCTCCGGGACGAACCCCAGGAGGACCTGTGTTCCGACTCCCTCTGGAGCTAAGTGTCCAGTAGCCTAAGACTCCAATCCATCCTGCACGCAGGTGAGTTGGAAATCTCTCCCCTAAGTCCCTCGATGCAGTGATCCTGTTGCCAGCAGGATTCACTGAGATTTAAACCTAAAAAAACTTTTTCTAAGCAGCTCTTTAGGAGAGCCACCTAGATTGCACCCTTCTCGGACGGGCACAAAAACCTAACTGAGGCTTGGAGGAGGGTCATAGGGGGAGGAGCCAGTACGCACCATGTGATCCTAAAAGCTTTATTTAGATGTGCCCTGTCTCCTGCGGAGCCCGCTATTTCCCATGGTCCTGACGGAGTCCCAGCATCCACTAGGACGTTAGAGAAATCAAGGTACCCCTCCTGCAACAAGGAAAGGGGTATTATTCCACGCTGTTTGTGGTACCGAAGCCGGACGGCTCGGTGAGACCAATTTTAAATCTGAAATCCTTGAACACTTACATAAAAAGGTTCAAATTCAAGATGGAGTCACTCAGAGCAGTGATAGCGAACCTGGAAGAAGGGGACTATATGGTGTCTCTGGACATCAAAGATGCTTATCTCCATGTCCCAATATACCCTTCTCACCAAGGGTACCTCAGGTTTGTAGTACAAAACTGTCATTATCAGTTTCAGACGCTGCCGTTTGGATTGTCCACGGCACCTCGGGTCTTTACCAAGGTAATGGCCGAAATGATGATTCTTCTACGAAGAAAAGGCATTTTAATTATCCCTTACTTGGACGATCTCCTGATAAGGGCAAGATCCAGGGAACAGTTAGAAGTCGGAGTAGCACTATCTCAGGTAGTGTTACGTCAGCACGGGTGGATTCTAAATATTCCAAAATCGCAGCTGATTCCAACGACACGTCTACTGTTCCTAGGAATGATTCTGGACACAGTCCAGAAGAAGGTGTTTCTCCCGGAGGAGAAGGCCAGGGAGTTATCCGAGCTAGTCAGGAACCTCCTAAAACCAGGCCAGGTCTCAGTGCATCAGTGCACGAGGGTCCTGGGAAAAATGGTGGCTTCTTACGAAGCGATTCCATTCGGAAGATTCCATGCAAGAACATTTCAGTGGGATCTACTGGACAAATGGTCCGGATCGCATCTGCAGATGCATCAGCGGATAACCCTGTCGCCAAGGACAAGGGTGTCTCTCCTGTGGTGGCTGCAGAGTGCTCATCTACTAGAGGGCCGCAGATTTGGCATTCAGGATTGGATCCTGGTAACCACGGATGCCAGCCTGAGAGGCTGGGGAGCAGTCACACAGGGAAGGAATTTCCAGGGCTTGTGGTCAAGCATGGAAACATCTCTTCATATAAACATTCTGGAACTAAGGGCCATTTACAATGCCCTAAGTCAAGCAAAACCTCTGCTTCAGGGTCAGGCGGTGTTGATCCAATCGGACAACATCACGTCAGTCGCCCACGTAAACAGACAGGGCGGCACGAGAAGCAGGAGGGCAATGGCAGAAGCTGCAAGGATTCTTCGCTGGGCGGAAAATCATGTGATAGCACTGTCAGCAGTGTTCATTCCGGGAGTGGACAACTGGGAAGCAGACTTCCTCAGCAGACACGACCTTCACCCGGGAGAGTGGGGACTTCACCCAGAAGTCTTCCACCTGATTGTAAACCGTTGGGAAAAACCAAAGGTGGACATGATGGCGTCACGTCTAAACAAAAAACTGGACAGATATTGCGCCAGGTCAAGGGACCCTCAGGCAATAGCAGTGGACGCTCTGGTAACGCCATGGGTGTTCCAGTCAGTGTATGTGTTCCCTCCTTTGCCTCTCATACCAAAAGTACTGAGAATCATAAGAAGGAGAGGAGTAAGAACTATACTCGTGGTCCCGGATTGGCCAAGAAGGACTTGGTACCCGGAACTTCAAGAGATGCTCACGGACGAACCGTGGCCTCTACCTCTAAGACAGGACCTGCTACTGCAGGGGCCTTGTCTGTTTCAAGACTTACCGCGGCTGCGTTTGACGGCATGGCGGTTGAACGCCGGATCCTGAGGGAAAAAGGCATTCCAGAAGAAGTCATTCCTACTCTGGTCAAAGCCAGGGAGGACGTAACCGCTAAACATTATCACCGCATTTGGCGTAAATATGTTGCGTGGTGTGAGGCCAAGAGGGCCCCTACAGAGGAATTTCAACTGGGTCGTTTCCTTCATTTCCTGCAAACAGGACTGTCTATGGGCCTAAAATTAGGGTCCATTAAGGTTCAAATTTCGGCCCTGTCGATTTTCTTCCAAAAAGAACTGGCTTCAGTACCTGAAGTTCAGACATTTGTAAAAGGGGTGCTGCACATACAGCCTCCTTTTGTGCCTCCAGTGGCACCTTGGGATCTCAATGTGGTGTTGAGTTTTCTAAAGTCACATTGGTTTGAACCACTTTCCACTGTGGACTTAAAATATCTCACATGGAAGGTGTCGATGCTGTAGATTTATGGAATCTTATATAACATATATTTATTATATCATATATTGATATAATGGTTTATGTATTTTATATCTGCAAATATATTATAATAGGCTTACAAATAGGTGGGCTCATAACAAAAGGGGTGATGTTTAGTACTGGTCCAATCACACAATATGTTATGCGTGGACGTTCCTATTTAATACCTGTGATTGGCTCAGATTTAAGGAGCTATATCTCTACTGTCCAGGAAATATTTCCAGGCAAAGCCTAAATATACTTTACAGAGATATATAATCCTGGCTCATTGAACATATAAGTTCTATACTTTATGACTACAAGTCAATTGTCCCAACTTGCAGAGCCTTATATAATATATGCAGATTTCATGTGTAACTTTTAGTGATTCCGAAAATGAGTTCAAGACTTGGAATACCAGCTCTATTTTGTCTAGTACATTTATTATAGGTGATACAAATTACAAGATAAGATAACACAATGATAATAAATCTTATAATTTATCTAAACTTCCTTAACCATGGTACATACATAAAACACAAACAGTTTTACAAACTTAAACAATTAATACACATACTATACACTTGCAAGAATATGTGAGGGCATAATTCATAGCTACCGTCTTAGGATCCTGACTCCCTCTGGACTTTGTTCCTTCCTCCTCTCCTTCTAACTCTCTATCTATCAGACTGCCCCTTATATCCTATATTCTACCAATTCAAAACTAGTATATGCCCACAGTTTCCAATGGAGTACATAATTATAGGTTTTGACAGATTCCAAAGTGTAATAAAACGTTCTCTGCTAACTCCGTCCCACGGTGGTGAGCATGTAGAGAATTTTGGGATCATAAAGTTTGGTATTCCTTTATCCATCAGAGATCTACCTTTGTATGGATGTGTAAACGATCTATTTCGCCTAGGCCCTAGGGTGTTAGCATAAATGATTGTGACCTGTTTATAGTGCGTTTGATCCTATATTATCATTGCCTCTGGCCAGCAGTATAACTGGACAATAGGCCAGCTGGTTGATGTACTCTCTAAAGGTATGAAGATCTTTGATTGTGAATTCCAATGTACCCTGTTCATACCAGTAACTGTTTGCATATTATGAGACCTGAGCTAGGTGACCTATTGACTTTATCCACCAAGTTATGATTATTTATTTGCTGTGTGTGAATCAAGTATACAGTATACATATATCTACATATCATGTAAACTTTGATTTAATTGTACTTGGTATAGCGCAGATCAGACGTTAATCCTTTGATTAATACAGATATGAATAATGGCATGGAAGGGATGAATTTGTGTAATGCTCAATGTATTGTGTATTCTGGCTATATGGCTTACACAGAGAAAACCTGTCTCTTACATAATGACCCATAATCTTGCAGTAAAACACACAGAAATACATGCTACTAAATTCTCAAAACATAAGACTAATACATTCAAACCTATTTAAGTTATACCTTACAATAATATATATATACACACACACACTCTTAACTGGTTAAAATCACATTGGGTAATAAATCATATTATTTAATTTACATAATTTGTTCTAACTTTGGTACCTACTAAATTATATTGTTATGTAATGGTCTATATGGCAACAGTCGCCCCCTTGTGGCCGTGAGAATTGATGATGATGGCCACACATACATTAACATAATAATTGCTTATATCTTGCATCTACCAGTTTTTCTAGCTTACTGCGTTCCTGCCTTATAAGGCGCTTAAGCCACAATATCAGTGAAATTAAAATGATTAGCAAGATTGTTTGACCGATCAGCAAGCCCTTTAAACCAATCTCCAGCCAGGTGTTTGTCATGGTTATTTCAAAATCTCCATCATGCAGTAATTTATTTAGTGTGGCATCTGCCTTCTCAACCATGTTATTAATTTGAACTATGTGTGTGTCTTTCCTATCCAGGAGTTTCTGTAAATCTAAGGTTAAACTATCTATGTGTATGTTGAACACAGGTATATATTCTCCAAGGTTTGAGATTTCTGGTTCACTATCTATATTTATGTCCTCTTCATAAACGGGGATTGGGGTGATAACCGTCTGACCAATGGTGGTATACTCATGTGGGCTAAAGCAGAAATTTGGGTTTGGCACTGGACATGACTTTTCCCCATACAAGAACTCTCCGTGACTTGTGACTATGCAGTACTGTCCATTCATGTTGTATGTAACCTTCACCGCTGGAGTTCTCCATTTTGTTAGCTGCACTGGACAAGCAATGTCTCTGGCTGTATAGCTGGTTGATGTATTTGGCTTTGCACTGTGTTCAGGTCCTCCCATATCCATATCTTTGCTGGGAATGGTGGCAAGTTCATTTATATCTGTGATTAGGGTACTTGGTTTACTTGATTCTAGGCCGCAGATTGGCGTCTCAATTTCGAAAACATTGCAGCGACACAAGTATTGGTTTCCCTTGACTGCACAGCAAGCAGTATGTGGAACTTTCCAGATGTCGTCGACTCGGACCAGTAGTTCTGGTAGGTCCAGCCGCTCTTTGTAAATGTCCTTTTCCAAATATCCAATGGAGTGAACTGTAGACAGTTTGTCAAATAAAGACTTGCTTGGGTCGAACACAGGTAGAGAAATGGTAAAGGAGACATATAGGATATCGCTGACTGCACAAGGTTGCTGCTTGTTGTAACAACGGGGTGAACCTCTATTTGGGTGGGGGGTCACAGTGCCTAAATTCCTAATTGTGGAGATGGGCAGAGGTCTGCAACCATCTCTTGGGGTATTTTCCCCATGCCCAATGTCAGATTGCGAGCAATACCAATTGGTCAGGTCATTATCTCTTAAAATGTCAGGTATTCTACCAGATTGTAGGTGTCTAATTACATGTGTGATTGCGTTGAGGACATAATTACCATATGCAGTGCATATTATTTCTTTCCCCACCTGATTTTGTCTGGCTTCTCTATTGTTCAGTTCAATGATTTCGTTTATCTTGGCTTGGGTCTCTGAAAACAATCTTGCTATATCATGCATGTTATAAACAGTAAATTTTTCTTCACTGGCCAGACCCTCAATGCCCTGCAGGACAGGCTTCAAAACATATTGCCCCTCTTTCTGCTCAAAATTGCCTATGTGTCTGCGGATGACTTCCAAATCCGCCCTATTCCAAATTGACATCCCGGAACCAAACAGTCCAGGGATGGATCCAATGATCCCATCTAAGCTTTGTAATTTCCTGGATCTAAAAATACCTTTTTGGTTAGGGGTTGCCTGTCCTGTGTATGGGTCTTGAGTTCTGCTCTGGTGAGAAGCAACAATATCTACTAGTAATGAAGCATAGAATAAAGAAACATTACTATTTACACAATAACCAAATTCTGCCATATTCCATTTTGATAGATTTAGGACTACTGGTACATGTATATATTGTACATTGTTTATCAAGGAACCAGGAATGGAGGTGGCAGTAAGGCCACTTGTGGGTCCTTCACTTGTTGGTGGGCACTCAGCTGTTTTAGTAGATGGCAGTGATTTAGCCTTTGTTGTGGTACTTGGGGGAGTAGGGTCTCTTTTCTGGGACACATTCAGTGTGATGCTCCCAGGAACATAAGTCCTCTTTACTGTGGGTGGATTCCCATACATGGGAATGGGGATGATAAAACCATATATCCAGGTTCCTGTGTCTGTAGGGTTTGCATGGCTAAGCAATAGTGATCCATTTGGAAAAACATGTATTCTACCCATGTAATGTGGTGAGTTTCCTGCGTTTCCATTATCCCAGGCTTTAATTTCTTTGTCTGCTGGGCCCCACCAGGATACCTGTTTCCCTGTTGTGCCTTGTACTGACACTGGAAGGAGGATGGATTCTCCCTCTTTACAGTGAATCGGATTGGCTTCCACTCTAATTGAAATGTTGACCTCACTGGTACACTGGATCTGGAGGCTCACCACGAAGGACAGGACCAAAGTCGGGATTCTCATTTTTCTGTAAAACCAAAACAAAACAAAATAAAATTATAAGAAAGAAAGAGAGATGCGCTACTCAGTTGACCCTTCTCCTTTGTACAGTTTAATCTGATTGGCATGTACCCATTTGTCCTGCACTTTCTTTGCATCGTTGATTCTTAATTTGTATACTGAGGGACTCAGTCTGTCCACTATTGAAAATGGTCCTCTCCATTTCTTGCCCAGACCATGGTCTGTGGGTCGGAGTTCTAGAAACATGACCCTTTCTCCAACTTCCCAACAATTTTCTCTTACACCTTTGTCAAAATAAGCCTTTGCTTTTCTCTGTGCTTTCCCTAACTGCTGTGCTGCAAACAGATGAACCTCTGTGAGTGCTTTTTGCAGTTTTGTAAGGTACTGATCCATTGATAGTCTATCAATAGTAGGGGTGTGTAGATCTATCCAAAGGTGCTCTGGCAATCTCATTTGCCTGCCTGTCATTAATTCAAAGGGGGTCAATCGGGTCGCTGATGAAGGTGTGGCCCTTATTGCCATTGCCACTAGGGGTAGCAAATTATCCCAGTTCTTACCATTTATGCCAACAAACTTTCTCAACATAGTTTTGATCTGTCTGTTGGCACGTTCCACCTGTCCAGAAGATTCAGGATGAAAAGGGACATGGAAGCTTTGTTTTATTCCCAGCATTTCCAGGCATGTTTGCATCACATTACCTGTGAAATGTGAACCTTGGTCTGATTCAACCGATGTTGGAAGGCCCCACCGTGTGAATATCTGATCAACCAGAATTTTTGCTGTGCTCAGGGCTGTGTTACTTTTAGAGGGAAAAATTTCTACCCATTTTGAAAATAGGTCAGTCACAACCAACACGTATTTGTTATTTTTAGCTGTGGCAGGCAGAGGGCCCATGTAATCAATTTGTAAGGCATTCCAGGGACCTTCCCTTCTCTGGATTCTCAGTGGAGCATTTATCTTTCTAGGTGCTGGGTTAACTTGGGCACATACCACACAGTTGTCACAGTATTGCTGTACATCTTTTACCATATCTGGCCACCAACCTATTGTTTTTAGTCTCTGCTGTGTCTTTTCTACACCCTGGTGTCCACCTGTGGGGAGGTCGTGTACAAGATATATCATTTCATTCCTGTACTCTTTTGGGACTACCCATGTTGTATCTTCCCCATTGTGGATAAGCATTTCCTTGTCCTCTGTTAGTGTTAGATTTGGTGTGTGTTTTGCCAATGTATTTCCCTCTGTTAAGTCCAACTCCTCATTCCTCAACTTTTGTATGATTTCTTTAATTTCAGGGTCCTGCATTTGGATCTCTGAAATGTCTGGTGCATTTATCATCTCTGGCCTTTTTGCCACTGCACATACAAGAGGGCACACTTTTGGCTCTGGGCTTGCTTTCGGTATCTGCCACAGCTCCCCCTCTTGTGCCCCTTGTTTGGCTAAAAGGTCAGACATTTCATTCTGTTCATGGTGTGGTGATGCAGGTGAATGCCCTTTGACTTTACAGACCCAGGGGACATGTGTTAGACTCTGTGCCAGGGAAACTATGTACTGGAGAAGGTCTGCATATTTAAGAGGGCTTCCATCAGATGAGGTATACTGATGAGTTTGCCAAAAGGGCAAAAATTCAGTAAGGGCATTACACACCCATGCTGAGTCCGAGTACAATGCGATTTCATGTTTGTGGTCTTGGAATAATTCAAGGGCATGTGCTACTGCTGCCAGCTCAGCGTACTGTGCAGACTTTACATCACAAGATCGAAAAACAGATTGTGGTGTGGTTTGGGGATGCATTATGTACAGACCAAAACCTGCATGGGGTGACCCATGTACATAAAAACATGAACCATCTGTAAAGATCTGGGTGGTTTGTTCAGGGGCTGTAGCCTCCTGTGGCATTGCTCTAAACAAATGTTTTGAATGGTCAGCTGGGAGTAAGTCACATGTGTGTGTCAGTCCCTGGTATATTAGTCCATATGCACAGGTGGATGGACTGTTAGTTGCCTTCACTGTTATATCTCGATCCTGCAACAAAAGGGCCCAATGTGCTAACCTGGCATTAGAGACATTCCCATCTTTGATTCTGTCTGTGAGGAGGAACCTTGTTGGTGTGTGCGTGGAATGTAAGATGATAGGGTTCAGGCCTATCATGTATGTGAACTGTTTTACTGCCCAAAATGTGGCAAGAAGGTGTTTTTCACACACAGAGTATTTTAATTCCACTGGTGTCAGTAACTTTGATGCATAAGCTATGGGCCTTTGCTGTGCATGTATTTCCTGTGACAGGACTGCAGACATGGCTGTTTCTGTTGCTGCTGTCTCTAAGTGAAAGGGTAACTGTGGGTCTGGATTTGCAAGGGCAGGGGCACTAGCTAGTGCTTCTTTTAATGTTTCTACTGCCTTTGTGTGACTGGGGGTCCATTCCCATTTTATATCCTTTTTGAGGAGAGAATAGAGAGGTGCAGATATTTGTGAAAAATCAGAAATGAAGGACCTAGAGTAATTTACCAACCCCAGGAAGGATCTCAGTGTAGGTATGCTGACAGGAAGGGGTAAACGAAGGATGGTTTTTACCTTATCTGCCGATATTGTTCTCCCATCAGCCGTAACACTGATCCCCAGGAAGGAAACAGATTCCCGTAAAATCTGAGCTTTAGATGGGTTACACTTCAAACCTGCGTCTTTGAGGATGCCAAGGAGTTCTCCCAGTAGCTGAAGATGCTCTTCCTTTGTCTCTGTTGCTAGTAAGAGATCATCTACATACTGCAATAAATTCTTGTGGGAAGAAAAATCAGTTAAAATTTCTCTCATCGTAGTATGGAAAAATGATGGAGAATTATGGAAGCCCTGTGGAAGACATGTAAACGTGTATTGCTTTCCCAGAAATGTGAAGGCAAATTTGTATTGACACTCTTCAGATAGAGGCAGAGACCAAAACCCATTTGAAATATCTAAAACTGTGAACCATTTATGCTCTGGGCTTAACATTTTTAGAATGTCTGGCATTGACGCAACAGTGGGTGCGCAGCTAAGCGTAAGGCCATTAAGTTTGCGGTAGTCAATTGTGAGCCGCCAGGAACCATCCGGTTTCCGTACTGGCCATATTGGCGCATTGTTAGTGGATACACATGGTCTGATTACACGCTGCTCTAACAGAGAGTCAATTGTTTCTTGAATGAAGCTTATGGCCTCCTGTGGGAAATTGTACTGCTTCTGTGGGGGAGGGTCAAGACCACTGACTTCAATCACCTTGTTTACCTTCCCACAGTCATGTTTGTGTTTAGCAAAAGCATCCTGAAACTGTTCAAGTAATGGTAATACCAAATCTTTGTCAGGATGATCAACATTAGCCTTAAGCACATCATATTTCGCATTATTGGGTTTTACAGCAGCAATTACATGGGAATCTGGTATAATTACAACCTCAGGTGTTACATTAGGAGAACTCTGCAGAAGTAAAAGGTTAGTCAGATCCAATATACACCCATTAGGGATCATAAAGTCAGACCCTAATAAATTAGTTTCACTTGGCAGTGAGGCTAATGCAAATGTGTGAATTGCAGATACATCTCCTATTTGTATTTGGAGAGGGTTTGACAGCACTGTATCTACCTTATTCCCTGCAAAGCTTTGGAGATGTATTGTTTTTCCTGCTGACAGAGGAGAGTGATGTGGCTGATCATCATGTAGGATTGATATGGCGGCACCGGTGTCTAGTAACATTGTGTGCTGGTGGCCCCTGACCAGAACCGAGACTTGAGGGCGCCCGCACCTATCTAAAGTGATTGGTGCAACTATCCTTGGGGCCACTGACTGTCAATTTTTCTCCTTTTGTGTGTCAGCTTGCTGCACTTTGTTTGCTTTTTCTAAATTCTCATACTTCTCTTTTATGGCCTGTAGCTGGTGTCTTAGCTCTGTGTAAGTGGGACCCTGGTGTTTAAACTCTGTGTCCTTTCCTCTGTTCCCAAAATGTTGTGAGTAACCCATGTGTCTATTCCAAGCTCCATCATTTGAATGTCCTTGGTATCCTCTACCTCCACCTCTAAAAATGGATCTCTCTTTAAACATTCCCCCTCTCCTTTGTGACCCTGTGTTCCATCGTGGGTTAAATGGTGTGTTTACCTCCCCTGGAATGTGGGGCCCTTCAACCACCATTGGTTTACCTTCTGACTCTAATGCTGCAACCCTCTTTATAACACATTTCTCATTCCTTTCTGCCATCTTACGTTGCTTACTGGCCTGTACTGCTTGAAAGGACCGCTGCATTAATCCCATTATTTTATCATAGCTATGCTTTACGGTATCTATCAAGTGTTCACACTTAGCTTTAATTGTGGGGTGCGAGTTATGCACCAACAAGTTTTTGAAATCTTTGCTGTTTTTCTGACTGTTGTCATTTTTGCTGTTTCCTGCACTATATGCTGCCCACAATCTATTTGCATATATTAATGGGTTCTCCTCACTTTGCTGTTTGATTTCATATGCAACCATTGTGCCTGCTACTGAAGGGTTAATTATCTTTTGTAGCTCCTCTACAGTTTCTTCATATGTACCTTTACCTTCTTTAATCAGATCTGGCAAAGCGCTCCAAGCAGCTAATGGAATTGTTAATTGCAGTACCTTAACCTGATCAGTGAGATTTCTAATTCCTAGAAGTTCACACCTCTGCTGAACATTAGCTGCATGGGAGGTGATGTGTTCTCCTGAACTCATTTTTCCAATCATATCTGCCACTCCCATAAGTGTTTTTATGGGTTGTGGGGGATGATTGGCACTAGGGGCCCTTGAGTGAATGGCCTCTCCTTCACTATTGAATCCCAATAGGGTGTTCCTACTCTCAGTGAGGAATGCTGGCTGTTTATGAGCCCTGTGTGCCTCAATTTCTGTCTGTACTTCTTCATCACTACTATCTGTGCCTATTAATATAGAGCACTCCCTATTCGCTGCTGATTCTGCAAACTCTCCCATTGCTATGGGTACCCTGAGGGTAGATTCAGTAGAATTCCCCTCTCCCCAGCAGTCCTCTCTGTCCTCATGATTTGTGTCCCATTGTTCTCTTTCATATGCATAGATAGGATATGGGGCAGTGGCTGCAGTTCCTATCCTAATGTTTGCAGCAATATGTCCTTTCAGAACAGATATCTCTTGCATAAGCTGCATCTCCCTGTCCACACAAGGGGTATGGTCAATTGCTTTCCCTTTCATACATTCTGTGAGCTGTCCCTGCATAACTTTATATGCACTTATTATCTCATCTCTCTCTGTTGTAACCTCTGTTAGAGCTCTCCTACATTCTGTGGATTCCCTCTGAGCATTTTTATGTTTCTGTAACACTTCATCCTGGGAGATTTTACCCATGTCATTAAGTGTTGTTAAAGTTTTAATTTGGATATTTAGCTGATCTATTTTTTCCTTGCTTTCTGTTTCTTTTAAATTAGATTCTTCTCTACATTTTTGTAGGGTTTTAGCTAAACTGCTTAATTTAGCATCCATAGCCAAACAGGCTGCATACAAGCCTGCAATGGCTATTCCTTTCTGTTTCCTTTTCTTTGATGATTTAATTTCATCATCAAACAAACCCTGGACATAGCTCCATGGGTTTTCTTTTAATTTGGCATCACAAGCAAAGTCTGTACACTTTTGCTTTGTGATGTATTTCACTACAATGCTGTCTATATTTGACATTGTAGCCATTTTACAGATTTATTCCCTTTCGTTATATGTATTCTATCACTGAGAATTACAAACTTTTAGTATTTGGGAACAATATTTCCTATATTTTGCACGTGGTATCCTCCCTTATCTGTTTGCTAGCCTGATAAGTTAAACTCTAACACCCGTGTTTTTTAATTTCTTACTTTAGGCCTTTTTTAGAAAATAAAATTCTCTAGTCATTTGCAACTTATTCCACTGTGATCTTGTATTTTGCCCAGCGGGCTTATAGCCCTTGCGCTGCCCCTAAATATTGTATTTAGTCAAAATTGATACTGAATAATTCCAAGTCCCTTCCGTGGTCGCCAATGTTGATTTATGGAATCTTATATAACATATATTTATTATATCATATATTGATATAATGGTTTATGTATTTTATATCTGCAAATATATTATAATAGGCTTACAAATAGGTGGGCTCATAACAAAAGGGGTGATGTTTAGTACTGGTCCAATCACACAATATGTTATGCGTGGACGTTCCTATTTAATACCTGTGATTGGCTCAGATTTAAGGAGCTATATCTCTACTGTCCAGGAAATATTTCCAGGCAAAGCCTAAATATACTTTACAGAGATATATAATCCTGGCTCATTGAACATATAAGTTCTATACTTTATGACTACAAGTCAATTGTCCCAACTTGCAGAGCCTTATATAATATATGCAGATTTCATGTGTAACTTTTAGTGATTCCGAAAATGAGTTCAAGACTTGGAATACCAGCTCTATTTTGTCTAGTACATTTATTATAGGTGATACAAATTACAAGATAAGATAACACAATGATAATAAATCTTATAATTTATCTAAACTTCCTTAACCATGGTACATACATAAAACACAAACAGTTTTACAAACTTAAACAATTAATACACATACTATACACTTGCAAGAATATGTGAGGGCATAATTCATAGCTACCGTCTTAGGATCCTGACTCCCTCTGGACTTTGTTCCTTCCTCCTCTCCTTCTAACTCTCTATCTATCAGACTGCCCCTTATATCCTATATTCTACCAATTCAAAACTAGTATATGCCCACAGTTTCCAATGGAGTACATAATTATAGGTTTTGACAGATTCCAAAGTGTAATAAAACGTTCTCTGCTAACTCCGTCCCACGGTGGTGAGCATGTAGAGAATTTTGGGATCATAAAGTTTGGTATTCCTTTATCCATCAGAGATCTACCTTTGTATGGATGTGTAAACGATCTATTTCGCCTAGGCCCTAGGGTGTTAGCATAAATGATTGTGACCTGTTTATAGTGCGTTTGATCCTATATTATCATTGCCTCTGGCCAGCAGTATAACTGGACAATAGGCCAGCTGGTTGATGTACTCTCTAAAGGTATGAAGATCTTTGATTGTGAATTCCAATGTACCCTGTTCATACCAGTAACTGTTTGCATATTATGAGACCTGAGCTAGGTGACCTATTGACTTTATCCACCAAGTTATGATTATTTATTTGCTGTGTGTGAATCAAGTATACAGTATACATATATCTACATATCATGTAAACTTTGATTTAATTGTACTTGGTATAGCGCAGATCAGACGTTAATCCTTTGATTAATACAGATATGAATAATGGCATGGAAGGGATGAATTTGTGTAATGCTCAATGTATTGTGTATTCTGGCTATATGGCTTACACAGAGAAAACCTGTCTCTTACATAATGACCCATAATCTTGCAGTAAAACACACAGAAATACATGCTACTAAATTCTCAAAACATAAGACTAATACATTCAAACCTATTTAAGTTATACCTTACAATAATATATATATACACACACACACTCTTAACTGGTTAAAATCACATTGGGTAATAAATCATATTATTTAATTTACATAATTTGTTCTAACTTTGGTACCTACTAAATTATATTGTTATGTAATGGTCTATATGGCAACAATGCTGTTAGCCTTGGCCTCAGCCAGGCGTGTGTCAGAATTGGCGGCTTTATCATATAAAAGCCCTTACTTAATTTTTCATTCTGACAGGGCGGAATTGAGGACTCGTCCTCAATTTCTACCTAAGGTGGTTTCTGCATTTCACATGAATCAACCTATTGTGGTACCTGCGGCTACCAGGGACTTAGAGGACTCTAAGTTGCTTGACGTTGTCAGGGCCTTGAAAATATATGTTTCCAGGACGGCTGGAGTCAGAAAATCTGACTCGCTGTTTATCCTGTATGCACCCAACAAACTGGGTGCTCCTGCTTCTAAGCAGACGATTGCTCGTTGGATTTGTAGTACAATTCAGCTTGCACATTCTGTGGCAGGATTGCCACAGCCAAAATCAGTAAAAGCCCATTCCACAAGGAAAGTGGGCTCATCTTGGGCGGCTGCCCGAGGGGTCTCGGCTTTACAACTTTGCCGAGCAGCTACTTGGTCAGGGGCAAACACGTTTGCTAAATTCTACAAATTTGATACCCTGGCTGAGGAGGACCTGGAGTTCTCTCATTCGGTGCTGCAGAGTCATCCGCACTCTCCCGCCCGTTTGGGAGCTTTGGTATAATCCCCATGGTCCTTACGGAGTCCCAGCATCCACTAGGACGTCAGAGAAAATAAGATTTTACTTACCGATAAATCTATTTCTCATAGTCCGTAGTGGATGCTGGGCGCCCATCCCTAGTGCGGATTGTCTGCAATACTTGTATATAGTTATTGTTACAAAAATTTGGGTTATTATTGTTGTGAGCCATCTTTTCAGAGGCTCCCTTGCGTTTATCATACTGTTAACTGGGTTCAGATCACAAGTTGTACGGTGTGATTGGTGTGGCTGGTATGAGTCTTACCCGGGATTCAATATCCTTCCTTATTATGTACGCTCGTCCGGGCACAGTATCCTAACTGAGGCTTGGAGGAGGGTCATAGGGGGAGGAGCCAGTGCACACCACCTGATCCTTAAGCTTTTATTTTGTGCCCTGTCTCCTGCGGAGCCGCTATTCCCCATGGTCCTTACGGAGTCCCAGCATCCACTACGGACTATGAGAAATAGATTTATCGGTAAGTAAAATCTTATTATTTCTGTCTTGCGTACGCACGCACGCATATATCTGCATTTCTTTTCATTCGTGTATTTTCATATCACTCTCCTGTTTGCCATTTCACAATTGTTAACGGGCTAAGAAAGATTTGTTGCTATCAGTAGTTAAAGAGTAAAGGTAATACATTTAAGGGGTAATTTGTAAAGCACGCACACAGCTTTGCCTAAGATATAAGGAAAGACCTGGGTGGTGCTCGGTAGATGATCGAGGATCACCTACATTGATAAACGTGTTAATTGTGTTACAGTGGATATCTGCCTTGCGTACACGTGTCTCTAACAAAAGGCTGAGACTCGCGTACGCAACCCAAAGGCCGACGCACGCAGCGTATATTACGCAACGGAGTGTCCGGGTACGCCCACGTAACAAATCACACGATAGTGTTATTTTAAACAGGCGAAAAGGTGGCAACGCGATAAATAGCGCAAGTCAATTTTAGTGTCCGAAATTTAAACTAATAGATCCTTCTCTAAATTTACGACTCATCTGGTCTAAAGGAAATAAATTTCTGCGCAGAAATAGAAACAAAAGTAAAGTGTACATGTGGTGAGTGAGTGTTTGCATATATATGTTTTTACAATTTTTGGGTTGAACCACAAGAAGTCGAGTTCTCATGAGGTACATACATGTAAGTGACGTGCATGGTGGCTGGGGAGGCATCCCATGTTAAACATAAATTTGAGCATTAGAGTATAGCAGACCAGGAGGTCCGGAACAGACCAGGAGGTCTAGGTACAGCAGACTAAGAAGTCTGCTATAGAGAAAAGTAGCACAACCCAGGGGGTTGGTGCGGAACCCATATAGGCCATTAAAGCTCTGGCTGAAGGAATTCGCAGCCGCAATTTTCGATTCCACTGATCGCTCCGCACATAAGATTAGTTGCTTATGTGCCGAACGATTGTACCGCACGTAATTGTGTGCATTAGTTAGTAATCTGACCCAGTACCATTTGCGTACGAAAGGGGTCATAAACGCTATTTGTACATTCTAACGTGATTTGTGTAATTTTTTTATTTTAAGGGAGGTTCGCTGGTCACTCAGGAACTATCCAGCAACCAATAGTTACTGGAAAGAGTAAGTGCTCTTCGGATCACCCTCGCATGTTCCAGTAAATAGCGGTTCAGGTCGCAGGGGCCCTGGGTCGAGTACGCCAGCGCTAAGGCAGTGTGTGGGCGTATTGGTCGGCGTGGGCGAGTGAGTGGGGTACTCGGTAAACCGCCACCGTCGGCCTATCTTGAACATCTTGGTTTTTGTAAGGGTTCGCTGAAGACCCTGATTGAAGGTCAGAGGTAGTGAAAGCAACACCTGCAAGTTATGGGGGCCAGTTGTTCAGGTAGGGGGCGATCAACCTCGGTTCGGGTTGATTCAGTAAACCGACCAATCGGGTCGGCAAGGTATGTAATGTGTGAAAAATACGGTTCACACACAGAGGTTTTATGTGATGAATGGGAAAGAATGACTGTACATGACGGGGAGAAGTTCCCAAGAGTAGGCAGCTTTAGCCCAGATGTGTTACTAAATCTAAGGAGAAGGATATGTCTCATTAAATCAACAAAGAGACGGATCAAACATTATGATTATTTACAGTTATGGCAACAGGAGGGTGAAATACAGAGAGGATTGGCTCAGGCGGCGGGATCTAACCCTATCAGGAAACTGATAGCTACGGCACCACCGCCACCTTACATAACGGGAGAGAAGTTGGTTGCGGAGAATGACGCACTAATTTGTAATAAACAGGCACTTAGTAACTGCATAAATGTTAAGGATAATATGAATAAGATGAGTAATGCAAGTATTAACCCGTGCAAGTTGTACCCTGTTTTAAACTTTCCCCAGGAGTGTGATCAAGAGGACGAATCGGCAACAATATCGGCGCTCTCTCTAGCAGCCACCATATCAGAAACAGCAGTAGGCACGTCCCAACCCCCGAGATTAGTATCAAAAGCCCCTAGCGGAGGGACAGGTGAGGTCGTATCAACGGGTAAGTACGGCACCATACACTATGCTGAAACCATTTCACCACAAGCTGTAGAATCTATCCAGAATGATGTAAGTAGACTTAATCCCGTTAGGGTAATAGCAGTGCCAAATGGGAAAACGGACACTTCAGGAGTCACTCCTGTCAGAAACATTGCCATGCACTGCCCATTTTCCCGAATGGAATTAAGAGCAATAGTGTCTGAATTCCCTGACCCTAGAAAAGACCTAGTTGCTAGCCAGAAATACATTAGAGACCTAGGGAATACGGTAGAGCCCAATAACAAAGACTGGCAGATATTGCTGAGGGCATGTTTACCCTCCAATGTCGACTCAGCACAATTTTTAGCTGACTGTAAATTAGATGAGGATGTACCCCTTACGGATGTGTACAACCAAGACAATGTAAAGAGAATAAATTTACAGTTAAAAGAGTATTTTCCAGCTGTAGTTAAATGGAACAAGATTTTCTCCATAAAACAAAAAGAGGCAGAAACAGCTGCTGACTATTTTCACAGGGCATTACAGGAAATGGCTAAGTATACAGGCATAGAAGACATCAAGACAAATGTAAATCATAGAGAAGTAGCAGTATCTGTGTTAATGGATGGATTAAAGGAGGTATTGAAGGCTAGGGTACAGACCACGCAACCATGTTGGCGAGGTCTGTCGGTGGCTACTTTAAGAGAGGCCGCCCTTGATCACGATCGGAATATAACCAAACACAGGGAGTTACAAAGTGATAAATTAATGACCGTAAGTATACAGGCCCTGACTACAAGGCAACCTGTGTATAAATCTCCAAACCCTGTGGGTAAGTCAAATGTGGTAACCTGTTATTTCTGTCATAGAGAGGGACACTTTGCACGAGACTGTAGAGTGAAAAACACACAAATATATCAACCCCCTAGACAACGACATGACACACGAAATTGGGATCAGGGACCGCAGAGACGGAGTCATGAGCCACATGCAGGGGAAACAAAAAGGTATCCCCCAAAAAGAGACTGGCAAGTCTCGGGTAGTTCCCATTTACCCCCTTCTCAAGTAGTTGCTGCCAGCGCGATTCAGGGAGGTCACCATACCCAATAGGGGTGTGGCCATACCTGTAATCTGCAGCCAGTGAAATTGATTGCAAGCCTTGGAAGTGAACCCGAGGTCACAATTGATGTAGCTGGTAAATCATTAAATTTCCTTGTAGATACGGGGGCGGCCAAATCAGTGATAAATTTGACAGTGGGCATGAGAACCACTGGTAAGACAATTCCAGCCATGGGAGTAACGGGAGTAGTCCAGTACTACCCTGTTAGCAAACCAGCAGAGATTACAATAGGGCCTTTGCATACCAAGCATTCCTTTTTGCTGGCGGCATCGGCACCGACTAATCTCCTGGGAAGAGATTTATTGTGTAAAATGGGGTGCGTCATTTATTGTACTCCTGAAGGTGTATTCTTAGACATACCTGAGAATCACGCTCAGGAAGTGCGAGACATGTTAGACTCCCCATCAAAATTAATGTCCCACAATGTTATGATAAATAGGAATCCATCCCAGGTAGAAGAAATGACATCCCAAATACCAGAGTCACTGTGGACTAAAGATGGATAAGACACTGGATTAATGGCAAACGTAGCTCCAGTAGTTGTGCAAGTAAAAGATGGTAGGATAGCTCCAAAAATCCCACAATACCCTCTGAAGCCAGAGGTGGAGTTAGGAGTTTACCCAGTAATAGAGCGCTTGCTACAACAGGGCATTCTGGTAAGAACATCCAGCACTGCCAATAGTCCCATCTTCCCTGTGAAAAAGAGTGGGGGGAGGGGTTACAGGCTAGTGCAGGATCTAAGGGGGATTAACAAAATAGTTGAGAGTCAATTCCCCGTAGTGCCAAATCCAGCTGTCATCCTTATGCAGATCCCTCCCACTGCAAAATTTTTCACTGTTATTGACCTCTGCTCCGCCTTCTTTTCGGTACCCCTGCATCCTGACAGCCAATATTTGTTTGCATTTACATACAGAGGAGTCCAATACACATGGACTCGATTACCGCAAGGTTTCATAGACAGTCCAAGTATATTTTCACAAGCTTTGCGTGATTGTTTACAGTCTTTCCAACCAGAGAGTGGATCAATATTGATACAGTATGTGGATGATTTACTACTGTGTTCAGATTCACTGGAAGCGTCCCTGAAGGATACGAAACAGCTCCTGTTTCATCTTTCAGACACAGGACACAAGGTTTCCAAAGACAAACTACAATTATGCCAGCCTAAAGTAAAATATTTAGGACACTGTCTAACACAAGGACTGAGACACCTGACCGCTGATAGAATTCAAGCAATTAGAGACATGACACTGCCACAGACCCAGCAACAGATCAGAACGTTTTTAGGAATGTGTGGGTATTGCCGTAACTGGATCCCAGGTTTTTCCATTCTAGCATTACCCTTGCAAGAGATGGTCTCATCAAACAAACCTGATCGGATTTCGCATACAGACGAATCCGAGATGGCATTTGAGAGACTTAAACAGTGCCTAACGCAGGCACCAGCATTAGGTATGCCAGACTATGGGAAACCCTTTGAACTGTACGGAACAGAAAGTGCTGGTTGCGCAGCAGGCGTCCTAACCCAAAAGCACGGTGATGCCAGCAGGCCGGTAGCATACTACAGCGCTCAGCTAGATACGGTAGCGCGATCCCTCCCCACATGCTTGCGAAGTGTCGCTGCGATAGCATTGCTAGTCACAAAAAGCGAGGATGTAGTGCTAGGACACAACCTCACAATTCATACGCCACATGCAGTGTCAGCCTTGTTGAATTCTGCCCAAACCAGGCATGTCTCATCAGCGCGGTTTACAAGATGGGAATTGGCATTAATGGCCCCCGTAAACATCACCATAAGGAGATGCAGTGCATTAAATCCTGCAACATATCTCCCAGGTGTGCCTGGACAGGCACAAAGGGTGGAGGATGAGAGTGAGGGGGAAGGAGGATTTAATACAAAGGATGACACACATGATTGTATGGAATATTTGACCCAAAATTTCACGGCAAGACCTGACATCAGTGACAACCCACTGGAAGATGTAGATTTTACTTTCTACACTGACGGTAGTTGTCACAGACAGACGGACTCGGGAGACTTGTGTACTGGATACGCAGTCGTAGATGACCAAGGCACCATAGAAGCAGAACCGCTAGGCCCACCTCACTCAGCCCAGGTTGCTGAACTGGTTGCCCTAACCAGAGCATGTGAATTGGCTAAGGGAAAGTCAGCCAATATCTACACCGATTCTAGATACGCCTTCGGGGTAGTCCATGATTTCGGAGCCCTATGGCGCCTCAGAAATTTCATGACGGCAGCTGGTACACCGATAGCGCATGCAGCTCACATCAAAAGGCTTCTAACAGCGATACAGGAACCCGACAGAGTGGCTGTTATCAAGTGTAAAGCACACACATATAGCCAAGACCCAGTATCACTTGGTAACAGCCGAGCAGACGAAGCTGCTAAGTTAGCAGCTGGTACCCCCAGACAGACAGACACCACACAATTGATGGTATTCAATACCATCAACACACAGAAGTTGTGTGAAATGCAAAATTTGTGTTCCACACAGGAAAAGGCAGTTTGGAGGTCAAAAGGATATGGCCAGGAGTCCTCAGGACTCTGGACAGATGGACAGGGTAAACCAGTGGCACCCAGAGCATACCTTCCATGTTTAGCTGAAGCAGCACATGGGCTGACTCATCTGGGCAAGGAGGGAATGTGCAAGTTGGTAAGAGCATATTGGTGTGCCCCAGGATTCTCATCCCATGCAGGTAAGAGAGCAATGTCATGCCTTACCTGCTTGAGGAAGAACATCGGAAAGGCAATACCAACAGAACCATCCCATATCCCACCTACAAGCGGCCCTTTTCAGGTAATACAGATTGATTTTATACAATTACCCCCTTGTCGAAATTTGAAATATGTACTTGTTTGTATAGATGTGTTTTCAAATTGGGTCGAAGCATTTCCTGCGGCCACAAATACCGCTATGTTTACTGCTAAGAAAATTGTGCAGGAATTTGTGTGTAGATACGGTATCCCTAGAATAATTGAAAGTGATAGGGGTACCCATTTTACAGGTGATGTCTTTCAAGGAATGTGTAAGTTGATGGGAATTGATAGTAAGCTGCACACTCCATATCGCCCCCAGGCGAGTGCGAAGGTGGAAAGAGTGAACAGCACTATTAAAAATAAATTGAGCAAAGTTATGGCAGAAACAGGATTAACATGGCCAGAAGCTTTACCCATTGTACTATACAGCATCAGAACCACTCCCAGGTCCCCTCTTAATCTGTCCCCCTTTGAAATTCTGTTTGGTCGACAACCGCATGTTATGATTAACCCTCAGGATGATTTGAAGTGTAACAATGAAGTGACTGTAAAATACCTGGTTAACATGAGTAAACAGCTAAGGAATCAAAATGACAATCTGAAGTTAGTGATTCCTGATTTGCCAGATAGTAATTGTCATGACATTGAACCTGGGGATTATGTAATGATACAGAATTTTCTACGCTCAGGTTGCCTTATTGACAGATGGGAAGGACCATACCAAGTCTTATTGATTAGCACGACAGCATTGAAGGTTGCCGAGAGAGAGACTTGGGTTCATTCGTCCCATTGTAAGAAGGTTGCTGATCCAGAGAGGTCCCGTGATAAAGAACAGACGGTAGAGGAAGTTGTATCACTGGAGTGTCTGTTTCAGGAGGACTGAGACGGCACCTGAGCATTGAAAATAATAAGATCGGAGGCAGCTGTCGATCCCCTGTTCCCTTTTATTGTTTTTCTCCACTTCCCATCCCATCTCCCTCAATTATTTCTTTCCCCTTCTCATTCTTCTCCATTTCCTCCTATAAGATGGACTTGCCCCAAGAGACTGTGATCCGGATTTTCCTGTTGACCATGATGTTGACCAGAGCAGTCTGTTCCGGTAAGAGTACCATGGAGGTCGAGAGAGGTTCTGGAATGGGTTCTGATGACAGAGATGGAGGCGTAGATTTCCAAGAACAACATAATCACCGAGTAAAGGCGAGTATCAGAAAACGATCTGGTAGCATTGACAATAGAAGAAATTGTGAAGGATTGTTAGCTGAAGAGAACTGTATCTGTAGACTCTGTGACAGTGTAGTTGAGGATGGGTGTATCAAGAAATGCCAATCCAGTTTTAATATCCACATGGACCGGCATCCATTGAGTGACTATCACTCCTTAGTGGGTAAAGTGTTAAATCAGACAGATTGTTTGGTATGCTCTCAAGTACCTCAAGGCCATAGCAAATCAGGATTAGTGCCTTTCCCTTTAACTATAGGGGAGGTACTTGAGCTAAGGGGTGGGAGGCCGGTGGACAGGAGGTTTAATATCTCCAGTCCTCCTAGTTTGAAGCTCCACCAATATCATGTGGATAGATCCCTAGTATGTTTTAACATTTCCAATCCCCGAAAGCCGGGAAATTGGGAAGTGTCATGGAATAACCAAACCATGACCTTTTCATACAGAGCCGATAGAATGCCAACAGACACAGAACTTATACGCCACATAGCTGGTAGTGGAAAATATTTCCGATATAGGTATACCCTAGGAAGTAGGTCCATGAGAGTTGGAGAGGTATCACCAGGATACTGTGCACATATCATTCAAACTGATACATGTAGTAAACAGATGGGAGAATTAGGGTTAGGAAATTTCATATGGAAAATGTGTAATATGGTTATGTCCTACTCCGTCCCATATGTTCTCCCCGATGATGCATATTTCATATGCGGGAGGAAGGCGTATAAGTGGCTTGCCCCAAACTCTGAAGGATTATGTTATATTGGAAAAGTACTGCCTGAGGTAATGACTGTATCACATACTAAAATGAAAGATATTCACCGCAGTGCCCAAGCTCCTTATACTCACACTCATTACGAGCACATCGTTAAACGGCACCTGATAGAGAGAACAGAGCATCCTGCCTCTGACCTGATCAGTGAATCCACCGGGATTCAATTCCTAATCACGTTAGATATCACTCGTACCGCCAGAGGAGTGATAAATTATAAATATATATCTGCGCTTGCAAATTTATTAGACAATATCACTGAAATGTATGATGACACATTCAGGTATACTGGAAGGGAGCTCCAAGCTTATAAAACAGAACTGGTTCAGCATAGGATGATTCTCAATTATCTCACAGCTGTGACGGGTGGGTATTGTGTCACCCTAGCAACTCAGTATGGAATAAAGTGCTGCACGTATATCACAAACAGCACAGAGGACCCGGTCGAGGTCATAGACCAAAAGATGGACGACATTCTCCAATTAAAATGGGAGTTCCGAAGGAAACACAATCTCACCCTTGCCGCTGTGGGTAATGAGCTGACCAGTTGGGTGTCATGGTTGAACCCGCGAAATTGGTTCTCTGGTTTAGGAGAATGGACCCAAGGTATTATCATGGATGTAGGGAAATTCCTTTTGTGTGTCCTGGGTGTCATCATACTAGTCGGTCTGATATTTAGATGCGTTCGGATTTTAACAAAGTGTAAACGTAGCGCCCGAGTGATGAGTTTAAGAAGTGAAGATACTGTAATAACAACGACTGATGTGATTTATGACCCAACGATAGAGACACTGTTGTGATGAAAATGCGATTCTACGGTTTGTTTCTTTCACCTGTTTCTCGTTTTTCTCCAAGGTAAAAAGACCCGCTTGGAAGAGGAATTTGATGACCCAGTATACAGACAACAGATGGACTAAAGAAGAAGTTTGACAACCTTGTACACAGACATCAGATGGACTATGCCATAGACCCCCGTGTCCCTAGTACTTTTAATTTTACGCTAGCCCAACACTTTTTGTAAGTCTATGGACATTGATAAAGCTTTGCTTACGTTTATTAGCAAAAGCACAAAGAGACTACAGTCAACATGTACTTCAGACAAGACTTCAGACAAGACCTCAATCGGCAAATGTATATTAACCTCACATAGAATATCAATGCATTTACCATAAGTGTTCTTTATCTTCATCTCTACAACCTTCAGGTAATGACACACATAGTCGATAGGGAATACAGGCACAGATATCAGCACTCACATATTCCCCCATTCATGTATCATCAACTAAAATGTGCTTCCCCATTTTGTTGCAACCAAAAGCCGAAGAGAGCTCGGTAAAGTATGATAACCCATCCACAGACCCGTACCACGGGATAAGAAGGAATTCAAATGTATACTTCGCAATACCTCGAAGCTTGATTTAAAACATGTACGGCACGATGATACATGACCCCCCAAACATGGATTCATACACACATGCTTCTGCTATCTCACTAGGTCATACCCTTTTCTCACCTTCTCCTCTCCTCCCCTACCCAACCATAGAAATATTAACACATGACATATATATTTTTCTCGTTTTGAAATGTTTTAGAAAGTGGCAGTTATTGGTGACTGCCAAAGGGTGGACTGTCAAAGTCAGAAAAATATCACGCTACACATTGCCATATTTGCACCTCATGCGTGTCCCCGCTGCGAGTGCATGGGCTCTCCCGTGCGTGCGCATACTCGCTGTTGCATGCACCCGCAGGCGCACGGTGTGCGCATTTACGGTAAAGTTTATGTGCGTCTAGCGGGCGACTCGTTCGTAACATATTTTAACTATATAATGTATTTTGTAGATTATGGTCCCTTTGATAGAATCTGAAAGTTTAGTTAATGTAGCATGTTCATAGACAAAGAGATCCCTCTTTGTTTGATACGAAGGGTCAGACAGGGGTTATACAGTGGTGTTTAGTATCCATCGGAAGAGTATTTAATTAGCAATATTCCGGTGTTGGTTTGAAGCAGATTAATCGCTCGTGCGAATAGTTATGGACATAAGAAGTTTATGGACATTTGCTATTATTTGCACTTTATTATCCATGCGGCGGGAAACCTAGTTTCCCACCCACCTGAGCAGTTGGAAATAGTCACAGCCCACCTGTATGAATCAACCTATGACCTTTTGTTATAATGCAAAGACGAATTCCTGTGTCCAATGAACAATAAGAATATAGGGACCATTGTACTGTATTATGTGTAGGGTATAAAAGGACAAGCCACTCTGAGCCAGCTCTCTATTCTCTTCAACGGTTCTCATTGCTGATAATCGGGAGCTGGATATCCAGAGGCGCATGCGATTGTTTCCCTTGAGCGTAAGTTTCTCCGCAACCATATTGCCTTTATTGTTATTGTGAGCCATATATCTCTCTCTCTCTCTTCTCCTCTCTCTCTCTCTCTCTCTCTCTCTTTCTCTTAAGTATTATTGTACTACTATTGTATTTTATGTGTAGTTTTCTGGTTAGGTGGTCAATGTTATTTTGGTAGTGTATGACTTGTATTGTATTATTCTTTTGCAAATAGAACGTTCATATAAGGTGTTAGAACCTAATACCGGTATCTGTGTATTTATTATATTTCTAAGTATTCTCAGAGCATCGGAGACGCTCGTACAGTTTCCAAGTTAATAAGGTTACACTGTGTTACATTTACACCCTATCACTGCACCAAGATTTATTGCATAAATACATTGTTTATGGTATAGTTATAAAGGTTTAACATTGTGAGCATCAGCGCCGCTTGTGATCTCCTCGTGGTCCCAAGCGTCCGCTAAGCTAGTAGCATATCATTACGTTAGTCGGCAGCCTTTAGCGTGCCTGCCTGTGATCTCTTGGCCGACTCGACTACGGCTAAGCGATTGTTACGCAACGTGCGTACCCTTACGGTATACCATACGCCAATAGCGTACTGTGTTCTTCCACCTTTTAGAGCAGGGATGTCAAACTCAAATTCATCGGGGGCCGCATCAGCAGTTTGGTCCCCATCAAAGGGCCGGTTGTATCTGTAGGTCTATCCAAAATTTACCGCTCCACCTGCCTTATATGTGCCCAGCCATGTGCCCCCTTTTATAGTGCCCAGCCATGTGCCCCCTTTTATAGTGCACAGGTCCCCATTTTACACATTGCGGCAGGCACAGGTCCCCATTTTACACATTGCGGCAGGCACAGGTCCCCATTTTACACATAGCGGCAGGTACAGGTCCCCATTTTACACATTGTGGCAGGCACAGGTCCCCATTTTACACATTGTGGCAGGCACAGGTCCCCATTTTACACATAGCGGCAGGTACAGGTCCCCATTTTACACATTGTGGCAGGCACAGGTCCCCATTTTACACATTGTGGCAGGCACAGGTCCCCATTTTACACATAGCGGCAGGTACAGGTCCCCATTTTACACATTGTGGCAGGCACAGGTCCCCATTTTACACATTGTGGCAGGCACAGGTCCCCATTTTACACATAGCGGCAGGTACAGGTCCCCATTTTACACATTGTGGCAGGCACAGGTCCCCATTTTACACATTGTGGCAGGCACAGGTCCCCATTTTACACATTGCGGCAGGCACAGGTCCCCATTTTACACATTGCGGCAGGCACAGGTCCCCATTTTACACATAGCGGCAGGTACAGGTCCCCATTTTACACATCGTGGCAGGCACAGGTCCCCATTTTACACATTGTGGCAGGCACAGGTCCCCATTTTACACATTGTGGCAGGCACAGGTCCCCATTTTACACATAGCGGCAGGTACAGGTCCCCATTTTACACATTGTGGCAGGTGGTGGAAGGAGGGAGAGAGAGAGAAAGAGAGGAAGGGAGAGGGGCTGACTTACATTTGAAGCGGTTCTCGCCGCTCTTCAGCCGCCTCTCCCTCCTCGTCTGCGCGGCTCCCTTCTCCCTCCTCCGACGGGGTTTCGTTGAATGACGCGTTTGCGCCGTGACGTCACGACGCAATCGCGTCATTCCGCGAAACCCCGCCCCCCCCAGCTGGGCACTCGGGAGAAGGGGGTTTCATGGCGGCGGCACCGCGGGCCATCAGACGAGGTCTGGCGGGCCGGATTTGGCCCGCGGGCCTTGTCTTTGACACCCCTGTTTTAGAGGGTTTTAAGTAAGATAAATATTAGGCTTTATCAACAGATTTCTCTAAAGGAGGGTCATATCCATACCTCATTATTCAAGAAGAGTACAGACCGCAATACCATTCTGCATGCAAGCAGCCAACATCAGGCCTCCACTAAGAAGGGACTTCCATTCTCTCAGTTTTTGCGGATACATAGGATCTCGGATGATCCAGTTAATACCATAAAGGAGATAGATACGATGATACGTCAATTTCTGATCAGAGGATACAACATGGATGACCTAATAGAGGCCAAGAGGAAGGTTTTGGAAATTCCACGATCTAACACTCTCATTTCCACAAAGTCCAAGAAGAAAGCCAACAATACGGACATCATTCCCTTTGTCCAACAATATAACAATGCCAGTCCGACGATCTCGAAGGTGGCGAAGAACCTGTGGCCAGTCGTGACCTCAGATCCGGATCTGAAGATGCTGAATAAAACCAGACTGTTGCCGAGTTACACCAGAAACAGAAATCTTAAAGACTGGCTAGTAAGAAATGATGTCTCCACTGTACCAGTGGGTGGTCCGCACACCTTCTTGTCCAGAAAACCAGGGTGTTACCGCTGCACGGGCTGTACCACCTGTAGTTTTATGGAGTATGGGGACTCGTTCGCCCACCCACATTCAGGGGAACGGATCGCCATACGCCATATTTTGTCTTGCAGTAGCACTCATGTTATATACATCATTCGTTGTCCGTGTGGTCTCCTCTACGTGGGGAAAACCACGAGACAATTCAAAGAGCGCATGGCATTACATAGATCTGCCATACGTCAGGCATTAGAGGGTGGTAAGAGTGGTACGAATCAGCCTGTTGCGACACACTTTAAGGCACTCAATCACGGCCTCGCTACTCTGAGGTATA
The DNA here is from genome assembly GCF_028390025.1 of Pseudophryne corroboree. Lineage (NCBI taxonomy): Eukaryota > Metazoa > Chordata > Amphibia > Anura > Myobatrachidae > Pseudophryne > Pseudophryne corroboree. Next base: position 188,036,920 of record NC_086446.1, on the reverse strand, counting down.
AAATTATAGATACTGTCCCTAAAAATCTCCGTGGGGGTGATAGGGGTAAGGCCCTGCTGCAGAAAGAGGCTCGGTGGATCCACCGTCTCAGTACTTACTCCAAAAGGTCTCAATGAGCACCTCCCCCTGAATTGCTTCTTATAAGGCTGAATGTCCCTTCCCTATAAATATACATTCGAGTTGTGTTTATTGCTCCATACCACTCATATGTAGCCCAGTCCACCCGCTATGCCCCTGTCTATCATGTTATTATAGTTGCGACACTGTCCTATATCTTGGTTGATATAGTGTGTCTTGTTCCTAGGGGACTTTGTTCCCCCTGTCTGTGTAAATATACAATATGTAGAACGCTTTGCTATTCTGGAGAAGGGGAGATGAATAGGTGCGAGCACTGATGCGCTGTTTCCATTCATGCTGTCACTGTTATTGTTGTTTGGTTCCCTAGCAACCGCCAGACGCGGCCGGGCGCACAGGAAGTGCGCAACGCCGGAGGGTGTTGTCATAGGACCCGGCGCCGACGGCGATGGCAGGGACACACGAGGTGGGGTAAGTGGCTATAAATAGTTTGTCTTTTGTTATGTTTGTATCCTGATGACGTTATTAAATTAACGAAACGTTGACTTTTGATTCTTGACCGCTGTGTCATTTATTATTGGAACAAGTCCTGTGAGTGCCATCATTTCCCACTCTGTATCCGGTTGCCAAACCAGCTTGGGAGGCACCAAGGCATTATTTTACACTAGGAGAGAGTGCCGGCTATTCTTGTGTATATATATATATATATACATATATATATATATATATTTTTTTTTTTTTTTTAATTATTTTCGCCAATTATTTTTTGACTGGGTTAATTAATACTTTCTCCCCATAACACCAGAATGAATGTAAGAAAGATGGATGAGGGGGGACACAACTTTTAGGAGACAGATGGTTACATCCTCACCTCAGTAATGTCAGTGGGAATTTTCCACTGTTATGTGGGCCACTGTCTGATCCTGCGGAACTCCGTCAACGGTCAGCCACAGAACACTTCAAGTTCTGTGTGTTGGTTGGCGGGCCGCGGGCGGGAGGACAGGACAGCGCAGGACGGGCGGGTGTGAGGGAGCACGGTGTGACGTCAGCACGTTACACTGAGCCAGGAACACAGCACAGGGCAGCCAGGAGCACAGCGTAGGGTGGGCAGGAAGGAGCGCGGTGTGATATCAGCACGTCACATCGCAAGCCAGACGGTGTTAAACGGGGCTGTGTCTCGGCGGAGCGACCGTCCATTACCCCCAGGAATTCCATTTTTACCCCATTTGGGGTAATTTACCCCTGTTCCTTGACCACTGATCTAGTGTACTACCTAGTGCAAAGTATATGGGCACTTAGTCAAAATCGTACATAGACAAAATCGAAAGTACAGATAGTCAAAATCTGTACTATCTGTGCTATCTGGGCTCTGGGGGAGTTCAAGGGAAATTGCATAGTCAAAATCGGGCATAGCAAGGATCTCACTGTGTGTATGCACCTTTCCAATATCTTTGTATTCTTATTTAGCAAATTTCTTCAAATTGGTGAAGTCAACCTTGTTTTTATTTGTCAAGATACCATTTACTAGAGCTCTACATATTATAAATATAGCTTTAGGATTTATCATTTTTAATGAGTCTCTAATAGGCCTTTAATAAGAATTCCTGTAACAAAGATGCTAAGTACTACTCTGACAAGTGTACATAACGAGTTTTATGGTAAGAACTTACCCTTGTTAAAACTCTTTCTGCGAGGTACACTGGGCTCCACAAATCTGGACAATGGGGTGTAGAGTAGGATCTTGATCCGAGGCACCAACAGGCTCAAAGCTTTGACTGTTCCCAGAATGCACAGCGCCGCCTCCTCTATAACCCCGCCTCCCAGCACAGGAGCTCAGTTTAGTTAACCAGCCCAATGCAGTAGCAGGAATAGAGACAACAACGGTTAGTAGCCACATACACCACACTCTCACGACAAGAGAAGTGTCAGCGGCTAATGCCATATCAACCCAAAGAAGCTAAGTGTGTCAGGGTGGGCGCCTTGTGGAGCCCAGTGTACCTCGCAGAAAGAGTTTTAACAAGGGTAAGTTCTTACCATAAAACTCGTTTTCTGCTGCGGGGTACACTGGGCTCCACAAGTCTGGACAATGGGGATGTTCTAAAGCAGTTCCTTATGGGAGGGGACGCACTGTAGCGGGCACAAGAACCCGGCGTCCAAAGGAAGCATCCTGGGAAGCGGCAGTATCGAAGGCATAAAACCTTATGAACGTGTTCCCGGAGGACCACGTAGCCGCCTTGCACAACTGATCAAGGGTCGCACCATGGTGGGCCGCCCAAGAAGGTCCAACAGACCGAGTAGAATGGGCCGTAATGTGAACAGGAGCTGACAGACCAGCCTTCACATAAGCATGCGCAATCACCATTCTAATCCACCTGGCCAGGGTCTGCTTGTGAGCAGGCCAGCCACGTTTGTGAAATCCAAACAAAACAAAGAGAGAATCAGACTTTCGAATAGAAGCAGTACTCTTTACATAGATACGGAGAGCCCGTACCACATCCAAAGACCGCTCTTTGGGAGACAAATCAGGAGAAACAAAAGCTGGAACCACAATCTCCTGATTAAGGTGGAACGAAGAAACCACCTTAGGTTAAGATCCGGGACGAGTCCTAAGAACCGCCCGGTCACGGTGAAAAATCAGATATGGGGAACTACAAGACAAGGCACCCAAATCCAACACTCTTCTAGCAGAGGCAATAGCCAGCAAGAACACCACCTTAAGGGAAAGCCACTTAAGGTCAGCTTGAACCAAGAGGTTCAAATGGAGGCTCCTGCAACGCCTCCAAAACCACCGACAAGTCCCAAGGAGCCACAGGCGGGACATAGGGAGGTTGGATACGCAGCACACCCTGAGTGAAAGTATGAACATCAGGTAAAGTCGCAATTTTTCTCTTAAACCACACCGACAAGGCAGAAATATGAACCTTGAGGGAGGCCAGATGCAGGCCTAAATCTAGGCCCTGCTGTAGAAAAGCCAAAAGTTTGGCTGTACTAAACTTGGAAGCGCCATAATGGTTAGATGCGCACCAAACAAAGTAAGAATGCCAGACCCGATGGTAAATCCGAGCAGAGGCCGGTTTCCGGGCCCGCAACATAGTTTTAATGACCTCTTCAGAAAAACCCTTAGCTCTTAAGACGAAAGCTTCAAGAGCCACGCCGTCAAAGACAGCCGGGCTAGGTCCTGGTAGACAGATGTTTACAAAACAACAGTTGAAGGTTTCATCTGTTTGCATTGTGAGGAAATAGATCTGAGACACAAGGATACTACTGATCTGTGCTCTGTCACTCACACCATCCCCCCGGCAAACTTGGAATAGAAAATGTGCACGTGGGACTTATCTTTAATGTAAGACTGTTGTTTTGTAAACATCTGTTAACAGCGCTTTTGGTAAACCTTTATTGTTTTTTTTTCTGTTTGATCCTATTGGGACTAGTGAAGAGTCTCTTTTAGGTTTACTAAAGCTGCAAATTAACTGTTGGCGCTGTGGGCAAATAACATTTCTATAGGTCCTGGTAGACACAGGGGCCCTGAACGAGGAGGTCTTGGCATTGTGGAAGTAGAAGTGGACGCTCTGACGATAGGCCTTGCAGGTCTGAGAACCAGTGCCGTCTGGGCCACGCCGGAGCTATGAGAAGCAGATTTCCTTTTTCTTGCTTGAACTTCCGAATTACCCTGGGCAGGAGTGAAACCGGAGGGAACACGTACGGCAGCCGAAACCTCCACGGCACTGCCAGCGCATCCACGAATGCTGCTTGAGGATCCCTCGTCCTTGCTCCGAAGACCGGAACCTTGTGACTGTGTCGAGACGCCATCAGATCCACATCTGGAAGACCCCACCTTTCCACGAGGAGTTGAAACACTTCTGGATGGAGGCCCCACTCGCCGGCATGCACGTCCTGACGACTGAGAAAGTCCGCTTCCCAATTCAGGACTCCCGGAATGAATATTGCCGATATTGCCGGTAGATGGCGTTCTGCCCAACGTAGAATCCGTGAGGCTTCCTTCATTGCCAAATGGCTTCGAGTGCCGCCTTGATGATTTATGTAAGCCACTGTGGTGGCGTTGTCCGACTGTACTTGAACAGGACGGTTCTGAATCAAATGCTGGGCTAGGTTCAACGCATTGAAGACCGCCCGCAATTCCAGAATGTTGATCGAGAGGAGAGATTCCTCCTTGGTCCACCGACCCTGCAAGGATTGCTGCTCCAGCACCGCGCCCCAACCTCTTAGACTGGCATCTGTCATTAACAGGACCCAGTTGGATATCCAGAAGGGACGGCCTCTGCACAATTGTCGGTCCAGGAGCCACCAGAGCAGCGACAGATGGACCTCCGGAGTCAAATAGATCATGTGAGACTTGATCTGGTGAGGCAGGCCGTCCCACTTGGCTAGAATCAGCTTCTGGAGGGGGCGAGAATGAAATTGAGCATACTCCACCATGTCGAATGCTGACACCATGAGGCCCAGCACCTGCATTGCCGAATGTATCGACACTTGCGGACGAGAAAGGAAGCAACGAATCCTGTACTGAAGTTTCAGGACTTTCTCCTGAGACAAGAACAACCTCTGGTTGTGAGTGTCCAACAGCGCTCCCAGATGCACCATGCTCTGAGCAGGGACCAGGGAGGATTTCTTCCAGTTGATGAGCCACTCGTGGACAGGTAGAAACCGGACCGTCATATCCAGATGACGCAGGAGAAGATCTGGGGAATTTGCCAGGATTAACAAGTCGTCCAGATACGGCAGTATCCTGACCCCTTGATGGCGGAGTAGCACAGTCATCACCGCCATAACTTTGGTGAAGACTCGCGGAGCCGTTGTTAAACCAAAAGGTAACGCCCGAAACTGGTAATGGAGGTTGCCAATAGCAAACCTCAGGTATTGTTGATGTGATACTGCTATAGGAATATGCAGGTAAGCATCCTGTATGTCCAGGGAGACCATGTAGTTCCCAGGTTCCAAGGCCAGAACTATAGAGCGAAGGGTTTCCATACGGAACTTGGAAACCTTCACAAATTTGTTCAGTGCCTTGAGGTTGAGAAAGGGCCAGGAGGACCCATTCAGTTTCGGGACTAGAAACAGCGGAGAATAGTACCCCCGGCCCCTCTGAGCAAGAGGCACCTGTACTACGACTCCTGTATCTAGGAGGGTCTGTACCACCGAATGCAGAGTGTTTGCCTTTGTCTGGTCCAAAGGGACGTCTGTCTGGCAAAATCGATGAGGGGGTCGGTTTTTGAAGGCTATGGCGTAACCTCGAGTGATGACTTCCCGTACCCAGGCATCTGAAGTGGTTTTCAACCATTCCTTGGTATACCCTAGAAGCCGGACCCCCACCCTGGGATCCCCCAGGGGGAGGCCTGCCCCGTCATGCGGCAGGCTTATCGGTCTTGGCTGCTGACTGACGGTCAGCCCAGGCTCTTTTGGGCTTCGGCTTACTAGGTTTGGAAGTGCGGGCCTGCTTATGGTACGCCTGACCTTTTGCTTTACCTGAAAGACGAAAGGGGCGAAAGGACGTGCCTTTGGCCTTCAACACAGAAGGAGCTGTATTAGGCAGACAGGCAGTTTTGGCAGTAGTCAAGTCAGCCACTATCTTATTTAAGTCCTCCCCAAACAGAATATCCCCCTTGAAAGGGAGTACCTCCAGGGTTTTTCTAGAGTCCAGATCCACAGACCAGGATCTCAGCCACAATATCCTGCGAGCCAGGACTGACGTAGTAGAGGCCTTGGCTGCTAGGATACCGGCATCAGAAGCCGCCTCTTTAATATAGCGAGAAGCTGTGACAATATATGACAAGCATTGTCTAGCATGGTCAGAGGAGATTTCAGCCTCTAACTCCAAGGCCCATGCTTCAATAGCCTCTGCCGCCCATGTAGCTGCAATAGTGGGCCTTTGTGCAGCACCTGTGAGGGTGTAAATCGCTTTTAGACAACCCTCGACACATTTATCCGTAGGCTCTTTTAGAGACGTGACGGTAGTGACAGGTAGAGCACCATCCTAGCCACATGTGAGTCTACTGGAGGAGGCGTTTCCCAATTCTTAGACAGCTCTGGCGCGAGGGGATAGCGAGCCAGCATCTTCTTTTGAGGCACAAACTTCGTACCCGGGCTTTGCCAGGGTTCCTGACGTATATCCACTAGGTGGTCAGAGTGAGGTAAAGCTTGTTTAATCACCTTCTGACGCTTGAACCTATCTGGTTTCTTAGGAGGAACGGATGGCTCGGGATCATCCGTAATCTGCAGAATTAACTTAATAGCCTCCAAAAGATCAGGAACATCCACATGTGAACTACCCTCCCCATCAGCCGTATCTGAGTCAGAACCTGTGGGGTCAGTGTATGTGCTGTCTTCATCAGACGTGGTGTCAGTGACAGCAGTGGATTGTGAGGAGATGAGCGCTCGCTTAGAGGACCTCTTGGACTTAGTCGAGCGTTGGTCAGACTTTTTAGTAGTCAGGGACTGGTTCAACTTCTTTAATTGAGCAGATAAATCGTCCGCCCACGGCGGATTAGCTGCAGGGACCACATACGGTTGTACCGGCATTGGGGGTCCCATAGGGGGTGTTAGTTTATGAACTAGCGTATGCAGAAGCGTGGAAAAAGCGGCCCACGGAGGGTCAGTATGTGCCTCGTTGCCACAGTCCCACTGGGGGGCAAGGAGCCCCCAGAAACAGAGCCCACAGCTGCTATATTCTCCCCATATGTGCCTGTGGCTTCAGCAACACCAGCAGTGTGTTCCGCCCCAGAACCGTTACCTTCAGAAGCAGACATGATATAACTTCCAGTATGAGGTAACACAGTACAATTATTAGCAGCACTATATCCCTAAACCCAAACCCCTGCGCAGTGTAGTCAGCACCAGCAGAGATAAAGGAAAGATATGGTGACTAAATCACAGAGAAAAATACGTAATACAGTATATCTTTGTGAAAATCCTATATTAAATAACACCTGATGCACCAAGCATCCTCAGGTTATAGAATATAGGGATAGCAAGTTGAGTGAAAGACACGAGATGGACACCACTCAGCTATCAATGCACACACAAATAGTCACAGTTTGTACAATGCAGAGGTTATTACAGACAATAATACTGCACTGGACTAGCTTACACAGTTATATAGTCAATAGATATAACACTACACAGTAAGAAACTGGATGTATATCACAGGGTAATTGTACTATAAACCAGAGCCGGATTAAGGGGGGGGCCCTGGGGGTACGTACCCGGGCCCCCCTTTCTAAAAGGTCCCCCGCCATCCGCCACAGATCGGGTCTCTCTTACCTACCCGATCTGCAGCCCTCCCGGCTCCCCGCAGCACTGGCAGCAAACTAGCAGCCGCCAGCCGCCGGCGCCGCATAGCAGGCACTAGTACAGGGCAGCTGAGCGACGGCTCAGCTGTCCAATAGTGTCTGAAGCAGCAGTCATTGGCTGAGCACGCAGGCTGCACAGTGAGTGAAGGGAAGAAGGAAGATGTCCCTAGCAGCGTGGAGGCAAAGCATCTCGCTCTCCTGTGCCTCTGTCACAGCGGCCTAACAAGTAACAAGTAAGGCTGCCTGTATTGTCTTACCAATTTCTGCTGGCATACATTTACACTGACTGTAGGCTCTGGGTCACACACACACACACACACACACACACACACACACACACACACACACACGTATATATATATATATATATATATATGTATATATGTGTATATATATATGTGTATATATATATATGTGTATATATATATATAAAAAATATATGTGTGTGTCTATTATATATATATATACACATATATATATATATATATATATATATATACACACATATTTATATATATATATATATATATATATATATATATATACAAACAGAAAGTTCAGCACTCACCATAGCAAGCTCACTTATCCTCACACCATCAATAATAAGAATTTACTTACCGATAATTCTATTTCTCGTAGTCCGTAGTGGATGCTGGGGACTCCGTCAGGACCATGGGGAATAGCGGCTCCGCAGGAGACAGGGCACAAAAGTAAAAGCTTTAGGATCAGGTGGTGTGCACTGGCTCCTCCCCCTATGACCCTCCTCCAAGCCTCAGTTAGGATACTGTGCCCGGACGAGCGTACACAATAAGGAAGGATTTTGAATCCCGGGTAAGACTCATACCAGCCACACCAATCACACTGTACAACCTGTGATCTGAACCCAGTTAACAGCATGATAACAGCGGAGCCTCTGAAAAGATGGCTCACAACAATAATAACCCGATTTTTGTAACAATAACTATGTACAAGTATTGCAGACAATCCGCACTTGGGATGGGCGCCCAGCATCCACTACGGACTACGAGAAATAGAATTATCGGTAAGTAAATTCTTATTTTCTCTGACGTCCTAAGTGGATGCTGGGGACTCCGTCAGGACCATGGGGATTATACCAAAGCTCCCAAACGGGCGGGAGAGTGCGGATGACTCTGCAGCACCGAATGAGAGAACTCCAGGTCCTCCTCAGCCAGGGTATCAAATTTGTAGAATTTTTCAACGTGTTTGCCCCTGACCAAGTAGCAGCTCGGCAAAGTTGTAAAGCCGAGACCCCTCGGGCAGCCGCCCAAGATGAGCCCACCTTCCTTGTGGAATGGGCATTTACATATTTTGGCTGTGGCAGGCCTGCCACAGAATGTGCAAGCTGAATTGTACTACACATCCAACTAGCAATCGTCTGCTTAGAAGCAAGAGCACCCAGTTTGTTGGGTGCATACAGGAAAACAGCAAGTCAGTTTTCCTGACTCCAGCCGTCCTGGAAACCTATATTTTCAGGGCCCTGACAACATCTAGCAACTTGGAGTCCTCCAAGTCCCTAGTAGCCGCAGGTACCACAATAAGCTGGTTCAGGTGAAACGCTGACACCACCTTAGGGAGAAACTGGGGACGAGTCCGCAGCTCTGCCCTGTCCGAATGGACAATCAGATATGGGCTTTTGTGAGACAAAGCCGCCAATTCTGACACTCGCCTGGCCAAGGCCAGGGCCAACAGCATGGTCACTTTCCATGTGAGATATTTCAAATCCACAGATTTGAGCGGTTTAAACCAATGTGATTTGAGGAATCCCAGAACTACGTTGAGATCCCACAGTGCCACTGGAGGCACCAGACATGGTACTTGCTGAAGCAAGTCCCTTCTTAGCGGCAGAGGCCATGAGTCCTCTGTGAGCATTTCTTGAAGTTCCGGGTACCAAGTCCTTCTTGGCCAATCCGGAGCCACGAGTATAGTTCTTACTCCTCTACGTCTTATAATTCTCAGTACCTTGGGTATGAGAAGCAGAGGAGGGAACACATACACCGACTGGTACACCCACGGTGTTACCAGAACGTCCACAGCTATTGCCTGAAGGTCTCTTGACCTGGCGCAATACCTGTCCAGTTTTTTGTTCAGGCGGGACGCCATCATGTCCACCTTTGGTCTTTCCCAACGGTTCACAATCATGTGGAAGACTTCCCGATGAAGTCCCCACTTTCCCGGGTGGAGGTCGTGCCTGCTGAGGAAGTTTGCTTCCCAGTTTTCCACTCCCGGAATGAACACTGCTGACAGTGCTATCACATGATTTTCCGCCCAGCGAAGAATCCTTGCAGTTTCTGCCATTGCCCTCCTGCTTCTTGTGCCGCCCTGTCTGTTTACGTGGGCGACTGCCGTGATGTTGTCCCACTGGATCAATACCGGCTGACCTTGAAGCAGAGGTCTTGCTAAGCTTAGAGCATTGTAAATTGTCCTTAGCTCCAGTATATTTATGTGGAGAGAAGTCTCCAGACTTGATCACACTCCCTGGAAATTTTTTCCCTGTGTGACTGCTCCCCAGCCACTCAGGCTGGCATCCGTGGTTACCAGGACCCAGTCCTGAATGCCGAATCTGCGGCCCTTTAGTAGATGAGCACTCTGCAGCCACCGCAGAAGAAACACCCTTGTCCTTGGAGACAGGGTTATCCGCTGATGCATCTGAAGATGCGATCCGGACCATTTTTCCAGCAGATCCCACTGAAAAGTTCTTGCGTGAAATCTGCCGAATGGAATCGCTTCGTAAGAAGCCACCATTTTTCCCAGGACCCTTGTGCAATGATGCACTGACACTTTTCCTGGTTTTAGGAGGTTCCTGACTAGCTCGGATAACTCCCTGGCTTTCTTCTCCGGGAGAAACACCCTTTTCTGGACTGTGTCCAGAATCATCCCTAGGAACAGTAGACGTGTCGTCGGAAACAGCTGCGATTTTGGAATATTTAGAATCCACCCGTGCTGTCGTAGAACTACTTGAGATAGTGCTACTCCGACCTCCAACTGTTCTCTGGACCTTGCCCTTATCAGGCGATCGTCCATTTTCTTTGAAGAAGAATCATCATTTCGGCCATTACCTTGGTAAAGACCCGGGGTGCCGTGGACAATCCAAACGGCAGCGTCTGAAACTGATAGTGACAGTTCTGTACCACGAACCTGAGGTACCCTTGGTGAGAAGGGTAAATTGGGATATGGAGGTAAGCATCCCTGATGTCCAGGGACACCATATAGTCCCCTTCTTCCTGGTTCGCTATCACTGCTCTGAGTGACTCCATCTTGATTTGAACCTTTGTATGTAAGTGTTCAAATATTTCAGATTTAGAATAGGTCTCACCGAGCCATCTGGCTTCAGTACCACAATATAGTGTGGAATAATACCCCTTTCCTTGTTGTAGGAGGGGTACTTTGATTATCACCTGCTGGGAATACAGCTTGTGAATTGTTTCCAATACTGCCTCCCTGTCGGAGGGAGACGTTGGTAAAGCAAACTTCAGGAACCTGCGAGGGGGAGACGTCTCGAATTTCCAATCTGTACCCCTGGGATACTACTTGTAGGATCCAGGGGTCCACTTGCGAGTGAGCCCACTGCGTGCTGAAACTCTTGAGACGACCCCCCACCGCACCTGTTTGTACGGCCCCAGCGTCATGCTGAGGACTTGGCAGAAGCGGTGGAGGGCTTCTGTTCCTGGGAATGGGCTGCCTGCTGCAGTCTTCTTCCCTTTCCTCTATCCCTGGACAGATATGACTGGCCTTTTGCCCGCTTGCCCTTATGGGGACGAAAGGACTGAGGCTGAAAAGACGATGTCTTTTTCTGCTGAGATGTGACTTGGGGTAAAAAAGGTGGATTTTCCAGCTGTTGCCGTGGCCACCAGGTCCGATGGACCGACCCCAAATAACTCCTCCCCTTTATACGGCAATACTTCCATGTGCCGTTTGGCATCTGCATCACCTGACCACTGTCGTGTCCATAAACATCTTCTGGCAGATATGGACATCGCACTTACTCTTGATGCCAGAGTGCAAATATCCCTCTGTGCATCTCGCATATATAGAAATGCATCCTTTAAATGCTCTATAGTCAATAAAATACTGTCCCTGTCAAGGGTATCAATATTTTCAGTCAGGGAATCCGACCAAGCCACCCCAGCGCTGCCCATCCAGGCTGAGGTGATCGCTGGTCGCAGTATAACACCAGTATGTGTGTATATACTGTTTAGGATATTTTCCAGCCTCCTATCAGTTGGCTCTTTGAGGGCGGCCGTATCTGGAGACGGTAACGCCACTTGTTTTGATAAGCGTGTGAGCGCCTTATCCACCCTAAGGGATGTTTCCCAACGCGCCATAACTTCTGGCGGGAAAAGGTATACCGCCAATAATTTTCTATCGGGGGAAACCCACGCATCATCACACACTTCATTTAATTTATCTGATTCAGGAAAAACTACAGGTAGTTTTTTCACACCCCACATAATACCCTTTTTTGTGGTACTTGTAGTATCAGAAATATGTAACACCTCCTTCATTGCCCTTAACATGTAACGTGTGGCCCTAAAGGAAAATACGTTTGTTTCTTCACCGTCGACACTGGAGTCAGTGTCCGTGTCTGTGTCTGTGTCGACCGACTGAGGCAATGGGCGTTTTAAAGCCCCTGACGGTGTTTGAGACGCCTGGACAGGTACTAATTTGTTTGCCGGCCGTCTCATGTCGTCAACCGACCTTGCAGCGTGTTGACATTATCACGTAATTCCCTAAATACGCCATCCATTCCGGTGTCGACTCCCTAGAGAGTGACATCACCATTACAGGCAATTGCTCCGCCTCCTCACCAACATCGTCCTCATACATGTCGACACACACGTACCGACACCCAGCACACACACAGGGAATGCTCTGATAGAGGACAGGACCCCACTAGCCCTTTGGGGAGACAGAGGGAGAGTTTGCCAGCACACACCAAAACGCTATAATTATACAGGGACAACCTTTATATAAGTGTTTTCCCCTTATAGCATCTTAATATATAATCATATCGCCAAATAAGTGCCCCCCCTCTCTGTTTTAACCCTGTTTCTGTAGTGCAGTGCAGGGGAGAGCCTGGGAGCCTTCCCACCAGCAGTTCTGTGAGGGAAAATGGCGCTGTGTGCTGAGGAGAATAGGCCCCGCCCCCTTTTCGGCGGGCTTCTTCTCCCGTTTTTCTGACAACCTGGCAGGGGTTAAATACATCCATATAGCCCCAGAGGCTATATGTGATGTATTTTTAGCCAGTATAGGTATTTTCATTGCTGCCCAGGGCGCCCCCCCCAGCGCCCTGCACCCTCAGTGACCGTTGGTGTGAAGTGTGCTGAGAGCAATGGCGCACAGCTGCAGTGCTGTGCGCTACCTCATGAAGACTGAGAAGTCTTCAGCCGCCGATTTCTGGACCTCTTCTCTCTTCAGCATCTGCAAGGGGGTCGGCGGCGCGGCTCCGGTGACCCATCCAGGCTGTACCTGTGATCGTCCCTCTGGAGCTAGTGTCCAGTAGCCTAAGAAGCCAATCCATCCTGCACGCAGGTGAGTTCACTTCTTCTCCCCTAAGTCCCTCGTTGCAGTGAGCCTGTTGCCAGCAGGACTCACTGAAAATAAAAAACCTAATAAAACTTTTACTCTAAGCAGCTCTTTAGGAGAGCCACCTAGATTGCACCCTTCTCGACCGGGCACAAAAACCTAACTGAGGCTTGGAGGAGGGTCATAGGGGGAGGAGCCAGTGCACACCACCTGATCCTAAAGCTTTTACTTTTGTGCCCTGTCTCCTGCGGAGCCGCTATTCCCCATGGTCCTGACGGAGTCCCCAGCATCCACTTAGGACGTCAGAGAAAAATAAATGATGGGGGTTTAGTTAGTGAGTTGGCCAATGCACGGAAGCCTGCATACCGCTCGCCAAGGTACCCCACCTTCATGCAGGTCCTACACTATCACAAAGTGCTGTGGTTTTCTAGATTTGTTTGTATATTACGGGGTTAATCTTTGGTTAACTCTTATTAACCGTGGTCACAGGCCTTTTCATGCACCCCTGTGTAATCTCACTTGTTCTAAACCTGTGTCAGCTGCTCCTTAGTAATTTATCAGCCAGTGTCAGGTGACTAGTGTACCTTTAAAAGCCATAAGATGCATGGCAGATACACATTAAACCTAGTGGGCATGTGTGCAGTATATTATGTGTGATACAGTTGCCAGGTTTTAATTTTTTAGACTTTGTGATAGTGTAGGACCTGCATGAAGGTGGGGTACCTTGGCGAGCGGTATGCAGGCTTCCGTGCATTGGCCAATTCACTAACTAAACCCCCATCATTTATTTATTGATGGTGTGAGGATAAGTGAGCTTGCTATGGTGAGTGCTGAACTTTCTGTTTGTATATATTTGGGTTGGTGGACATGGGCTGCATGCACCCCACCCTATGAGTGGTGAGTGCAGATATTGCACCCCGCTTCTTTGGTGGCGAGTGCTGTGGTTTTCTAGATTTGTTTGTGTGTGTATATATATATATATATATAAATCCATTTAAGAAGGCACTCTGGAGTCATCAATATTAGCAAAGTAGCAAACGTGTGTTAGAAGTCAGGTCGAGTACTTTCGAGGCCAGCGCCCCGTCCTCAGGACCACACGAATACAAAACAAACAGTTCTGTATTCGTGTGGTCCTGAGGACGGGGCGCTGGCCTTGAAAGTACTCGACCTGACTTTTAATACACGTTTGCTACCTTGCTAATATTGATGACTCCAGAGTGCCTTCTTAAATGGATTTGTGTTTAACCTGATGTGGCACCGGAGCAAATTGCACTTTCAGTGGAGTGCCGGCAGTATATGGTTTTATATATACACACACACACACACACACACACACACACACACACACACACACACACACACACAGCGTACTTGGACCAACACGCTCCCCAATGACTAATTAGTCTTATTTCTAGGATTATATATAGATAGATAGATGTGTATGTGTAGATATATATTAAAAATAATATATATATATGTATATATATATATATATATAAAAATATATATGTGTGTGTCTATTTTATATATATATATATATATATATATATATATATATATATATATATATACATACATACACACACACATAGCGTACTTGAACCAACACTCTCCCCAATGACTAATTAGCCTGATTTCTAGGATTATATATAGATAGATAGATGTGTGTGTGTAGATATATATTAAATATATATATATATATATATATATATACACACACACAAGCTGGTATGGGCGGCACTCAGGATGCAATTAAAGACGATATCACCACTGGTACAGTCGACGTTTCGGGCACTTCTCCCCTTTATCAAGGTGTCTTGATAAAGGGGAGAAGTCCCCAAAACGTCGACTGAGTGCCGCCCATACCAACTTGTCCATATGCTCTTTTGGAGAGGTTGTGCATCGGACCTTTATACCCCATCAAGCGTGAGTGCCAGACATACTTTATATATATATATATATATATATATATATGTAGAAGGAAGGTGGGGGTGCTAGCGTCTGACAGTGTCTGCAATTTTAAGGATAAAAATATGAAGAATAAAAGGATACGTATATATATATATATATATATATATATATATATATAAAGGTACAATATTTATTTAGTGGAATTATTTAAAAAAAAAAAAAATTATATAAAAAGAACGGGCTTTAAAAATAGATCTTATATAATGGCTAAAAGCACATACAAATGAGGCTGGAAAACGTATATAATAACAATAAAAATGTATAAATTATCTAGATAAGAAAATAATGCTTATCTTTAAAAATGGAGAGTCACTTGAGGTACATCCAACGCGTTTCGTCCATCTGACTTCATCAAGGGGTCATCAAAGTTGTAGAGCCGAGACCCCTCCGGCAGCCGCCCAAGAAGAGCCCACCTTCCTCGTGGAATGGGCTTTTACAGATTTAGGGTGCGGCAGTCCATCCGCAGAATGTGCAAGTTGAATCATGCTACAGATCCAGCGAGCAATAGTCTGCTTAGAAGCAGGAGCACCCAGCTTGTTGGGTGCATACAGGATAAATAGCGAGTCAGTTTTCCTGACTCCAGCCGTCCTGGAAACATATACTTTTCAGGGCCCTGACTACGTCCAGTAACTTGGAATCCTCCAAGTCCCAAGTAGCCGCAGGCACCACAATAGGTTGGTTCACATTAAAAACTGATACCACCTTAGGAAGGAATTGGGAACGAGTGCTCAATTCCGCCTTATCCATATAAAATACAGATAAGGGCTTTTGCATGACAAAGCCGCCAATTCTGATACACGCCTGGCCGACGCCAAGGCCCACAGCATGACCACTTTCCACGTGAGGTATTGTAGCTCCACGGATTTAAGTGGCTCAACCCAATGCGACTTCAGGAAATCCAACACTACGTTGAGATCCCACGGTGCCACTGGGGGCACAAACGGGGGCTGACTATGCAGCACTCCCTTAACAAAAGTCTGAACTTCAGGCAGTGAAGCCAGTTCTATTTTGGAAGAAAATCGATAGAGCCGAAATCTGGACCTTAATGGAACCCAATTTTAGGCCCATAGTCACCTCTGACTGTAGGAAGTGCAGAAATCGACCTAGCTGAAATTCCTCCTTTGGGGCCTTCCTGGCCTCACAGCACGCAACATATTTCCGTGATAATGGTTTGCGTTCACTTCTTTCCTAGCTTTAATTAGCGTAGGGATAACTTCCTCCGGAATGCCCTTTTCCTTCAGGATCCGGCGTTCAACCGCCATGCCGTCAAACGCAGCCGCGGTACGTCTTGGAACAGACAGGCCCCCTTCTGCAGCAGGTCCTGTCTGAACGGCAGAGGCCATGGGTCCTCTGAGATCATCTCTTGGAGTTCTGGGTACCAAGCTCTTCTTGGCCAATCCGGAACAATGGGTATAGTTCTTACTCCTCTCCTTCTTATTATTCTCATTACCCTGGGTAAGAGAGGCAGAGAAGGGAACACATACACCGACTGGTACACCCACGGTGTTACCAGAGCGTCCACAGCTATCGCCTGAGGGTCCCTTGACCTGGCGCAATATCTTTGTAGCTTTTTGTTGAGGCGGGACGCCATCATGTCCACCTGTGGCCTTTCCCAACGGTGTACAATCATTTGGAAGACTTCTGGATGAAGTCCCCACTCTCCCGGGCGGAAGTTGTGTCTGCTGAGAAAGTCTGCTTCTCAGTTGTCCACTCCGGGAATGAACACTGCTGACAGTGCTAACACATGATTTTCCGCCCATCGGAGAATCCTTGTGGCTTCTGCCATCGCCATCCTGCTTCTTGTGCCGCCCTGTCGGTTTACATGAGCGACCGCCGTGATGTTGTCTGACTGGATCAGCACCGGCCGGTGTTGAAGCAGGGGTCTAGCCTGACTTAGGGCATTGTAAATGGCCCTTAGTTCCAGAACATTTATGTGTAGGGAAGTCTCCTGACTTTTCCATAGGCCTTGGAAGTTTCTTCCCTGTGTGACTGCCCCCCAGCCTCGAAGGCTGGCATCCGTGGTCACCAGGACCCAGTCCTGTATGCCGAATCTGCGGCCCCCTAGAAGATGAGCACTCTGCAGCCACCACCACAGCGACACCCTGGCCCTTGGAGACAGGGTTATCCGCCGATGCATCTGAAGATGCGACCCGGACCACTTGTCCAACAGATCCCACTGGAAGATCCTTGCATGGGACCTGGTGAATGGAATTTCTTCGTAAGAAGCTACCATCTTTCCCAGGGCTCGCGTGCATTGATGCACCGACACCTGTTTTTGTATTAGGAGGTCTCTGTCTAGAGACGCCAACTCCTTGGACTTCTCCTCCGGGAGAAACCCTTTTTATCCTGTTCTGTGTCCAGAACCATACCCAGGAACAGTAGACGCGTCGTAGGAACCAGCTCCGACTTTGGAATATTCAGAATCCAGCCGTGCTGTTGTAGCAATTCCAGAGATAGTGCTACTCCGACGAACAACTGCTCCCTGGACCTCGCCTTTATAAGGAGATCGTCCAAGTACGGGATAAGTACTTCGGCCATTACCTTGGTAAATACCCTCGGTGCCGGGGACAGACCAACGGCAACGTCTGGAATTGGTAATGACAATCCTGTACCACAATTTTGAGGTACTCCTGGTGAAGAGGGTAAATAGGGACATGCCGGTAAGCATCCTTGATGTCCAGTGATACCCTGAAATTCTCCAGGCTTGCAATAATCGCCCTGAGCGATTCCATTTTGAACTTGAACCTTCGTATATAAGTGTTCAAGGATTTCAATTTTAGAATGCGTCTCACCGAACCGTCTGGTTTCGGTACCACAACATTTTGGAATAGTAACCCCGGCCTTGTTGAAGGAGGGGTACCTTGATTTCACCTGCTGGAAGTACAGCTTGTGAATTGCCGCCAGTACTACCTTTCTCCGAGGGCAGCAGGCAAGGCTGATGTGAGGTAACGGCGAGGGGGAGTCGCCTCGAACTCCAGCCTGTATCCCTGTGATACTACTTGCAGAACCTAGGGATCCACCTGTGGGCAAGCCCACTGGTCCCTGAAGTTCCCGAGTCGCGCCCCCACCGCACCTGTCTCCACCTGTGGAGCCCCAGCGTCATGCGGTGGACTCAGAGGAAGCGGGGGAAGATTTTAGATCCTGGGAACTGGCTGTCTGGTGCAGCTTTTTCCTTCTTCCCTTGTCTCTGTACAGAAAGGAAGCGCCTTTGACCCGCTTGCTTTTCTGAAGCCGAAAGGACTGTACCTGAAAATACGGTGCTTTCTTAGGCTGTGAGGAAACCTGAGGTAAAAAATTTTCTTCCCAGCTGTTGCTGTGGATACGAGGTCCCAGAGACCATCCCCAAACAATTCCTCACCCTTATAAGGCAGAATCTCCATGTGCCTTTTAAAGGCAGCATCACCTGTCCACTGCCGGGTCTCTACTACCCTCCTGGCAGAATGGACATTACATTAATTCTGGATGCCAGCCGGGAAATATCCCTCTGTGCATCCTTCATATAACACGACGTCTTTAATATGCTCTATGTTAGCAAAATATTATCCCTGTCTAGGGTATTAATATTATCTGACAGGGTATCAGACCACGCTGCAGCAGCACTATTTATGCTGAGGCAATTGCAGGTCTCAGTATAGTACCTGAGTGTGTATATACAGACTTCAGGATAGCCTCCTGCTTTTTATCAGCAGGCTCCTTCAAGGTGGCCGTATCCTAAGACGGTAGTGCCACCTTTTTTGACAAACGTGTGAGCGCCTTATCCACCCTAGGGGATATCTCCCAACGTGACCTATCCTCTGGCGGGAAAGGGTACGCCATCAGTAACTTTTTAGAAATTACCAGTTTCTTATCGGGGGAACCCACGCTTCTTTACACACTTCATTCACTCATCTGATGGGGGAACAAAACACTGGCTGAATTTTCTCCCCAAAAATAAAACCCCTTTTATGTGGTACTTGGGTTCATGTCAGAAATGTGTAACACATTTTTTATTGCCGAGATCATGCAACGGATGTTCCTAGTGGATTGTGTATATATATCTCAACCTCGTCGACACTGGAGTCAGACTCCGTGTCGACATCTGTGTCTGCCATCTGAGGTAACGGGCGTTTTTTTTTTTGAGCCCCTGATGGCCTTTGAGACGCCTGGGCAGGCGCGGGCTGAGAAGCCGGCTGTCCCACAGCTGTTACGTCATCCAGCCTTTTATGTAAGGAGTTGACATTGTCGGTTAATACCTTCCACCTATCCATCCACTTTGGTGTCGGCCCCACAGGGGGCGACATCCCATTTATCGGCCTCTGCTCCGCCTCCACGTAACCTTCCTCATCCAACATGTCGACACAGCCGTACCAACCCACCGCACACACACAGGGAATGCTCTGACTGAGGACAGGACCCCACAAAGTCCTTTGGGGAGACAGAGAGAGAGTATGCCAGCACACACCAGAGCGCTATATAATGCAGGGATTAACACTATAACTGAGTGATTTTTCCCCCAATACCTGCTTGTATACATATATTGCGCCTAAATTTAGTGCCCCCCCTCTCTTTTTAACCCTTTGAGCCTGAAAACTACAGGGGAGAGCCTGGGGAGCTATCTTCCAGCTGCACTGTGAAGATAAAATGGCGCCAGTGTGCTGAGGGAGATAGCCCCCCCCCCTTTTCGGCGGACTTTTCTCCCGCTTTTTCATGGATTCTGGCAGGGGTAATTTATCACATATATAGCCCTGGGACTATATATTGTGATGATTTGCCAGCCAAGGTGTCTTATATTGCCCTCAGGGCGCCCCTCCCCCCCAGCGCCCTGCACCCACCAGTGACCGGAGTGTGAGGTGTGCATGAGGAGCAATGGCGCACAGCTGCAGTGCTGTGCGCTACCTTGTTGAAGACAGAAGTCTTCTGCCGCCGATTGTCCGGAACACTTCTTGCTTCTGGCTCTGTAAGAGGGCCGGCGGCGCGGCTCCGGGAACGAACACCAAGGTCGGGTCCTGCGGTCGATCCCTCTGGAGCTAATGGTGTCCAGTAGCCTAAGAAGCCCAAACTACCACCTGTTAGGTAGGTTCGCTTCTTCTCCCCTTAGTCCCTCGCTGCAGTGAGTCTGTTGCCAGCAGATCTCACTGTAAAATAAAAAACCTAAATATACTTTCTTTCTAGGAGCTCAGGAGAGCCCCTAGTGTGCATCCAGCTCAGCCGGGCACAAGAATCTAACTGAGGCCTGGAGGAGGGTCATAGTGGGAGGAGCCAGTGCACACCAGTAGTCTAAAGCTTTCTTTTAGTTGTGCCCAGTCTCCTGCGGAGCCGCTAATCCCCATGGTCCTTACGGAGTCCCAGCATCCACTTAGGACGTTAGAGAAATATATAAACTCAGAAAGGTGGCACTCACGGGACTTGTGCTGTGGTAATAATCAGGCGACTGGCACCTTCCAGCTAGAAGATGCCAGTCACCTGATTATTACCTTATTACCACAGTACAAGTCCCGTGATTATTACCACAGTACAAGTCCCGTGAGAGCTGCCATTCCAAGTTTGCATGTATTTTGTCCATCGCTGAGTGGATGTAGGAAGGCACCTGGGCAGTGGTGTCTTGTTTTAATGGAGTGCCAGCCAATTGTGCATATATATATATATATATATATATATATATATATATATATATAAAATCTAATTCATGTGCCTGCCTCTTTATTAGGGGCCCCATTTCTGAAGTGCCCCGGGCCCCCCATAGCCTTAATCCGGCTCTGCTATAAACCCCTGACTAAATGCACTCTTTCTTACTAACACTGACTGAAAAGGCAGGTAGAATACTTAAGTGTCATGTAAAGTCACAGCACTGACAACCAGGCGGCTTTACATGGGAGGATTTGCCCAAGCAGTCCCAGGAACAGTGAGCTGAGGAGTAATGGCGCCGCAGACACTGACAGGGAGTGAGGAAAGACAGAGATGCAGCTCCAGGGTGGGAACACTTGCTGGAAATGGCGCCCTGGGGCTGGGGGAGGGGCTTCAGGTCTAAGCCTTATCCCCCTTGCTGGCAAAACCACCAGGTACTGTGGGCGATATTAAAATCGGTTTTAAGAGAAAACCTGACCTGCGCCCATGACCTGGTGATCTAGTATCCACAGTGTCCACTGCCAGCGCGCGCGGCCCGCCTCCCACTGACCGCGCCGGATCGCGATAAAGACCGGGTCCCGCGAGCGGGACCCACTTACCACCTCCCGAAGCACTGCCACGCGATCCTGGAGAGCCCCAGCCGTGTGTGCCTAACGTGAAGTAAACCGGAGCCTCCGCTGTAGGTACCCGGCAACCAGGGCTCGGAAGTGTACAGCGCCGCTGGGGAGAGCTGGAGCTGCAGCAGAGAATGTCAGAAGACATTTACCCCTGCTGCTGCCCTTGAAGTCTTCACTTTTTACCTCATAAAAAGCTTTTCTCTAACGTCCTAGTGGATGCTGGGACTCCGTCAGGACCATGGGGAATAGCGGGCTCCGCAGGAGACAGGGCACATCTAAAAAAGCTTTTAGGTCACATGGTGCGTACTGGCTCCTCCCCCTATGACCCTCCTCCAAGCCTCAGTTAGGTTTTTGTGCCCGTCCGAGAGGGTGCAATCTAGGTGGCTCTCCTAAAGAGCTGTTTAGAAAAGTTTTTTTTTTTAGGTTTCAATCTCAGTGATTCCTGCTGGCAACAGGATCACTGCATCGAGGGACTTAGGGGAGAGATTTCCAACTCACCTGCGTGCAGGATGGATTGGAGTCTTAGGCTACTGGACACTTAGCTCCAGAGGGAGTCGGAACACAGGTCAGCCTGGGGTTCGTCCCGGAGCCGCGCCGCCGATCCCCCTTACAGACGCTGAAGAGACGGCAGAACGGAGGTCCGGAAAGCAGGCGGCAGAAGACTCCTCAGTCTTCTTGAAGGTAGCGCACAGCACGGCAGCTGTGCGCCATTGTTGTCACACGGCTCACTGACTCAGTCACGGAGGGTGCAGGGCGCTGCTGGGGGCGCCCTGGGCAGCAATATAATTACCTTTAGTGGCAAAATAAATACATCACATATAGCCATTAAGGCTATATGTATGTATTTTAACCCAGGCCAGTTTCTTAAAAACCGGGGAAAAGCCAGCCGAAAAAGGGGCGGAGCTTATTCTCCTCAGCACTCAGCGCCATTTTCCTGCTCAGCTCCGCTGGTGAGGAAGGCTCCCAGGTCTCTCCCCTGCACTGCACTACAGAAACAGGGTAACAAAGAGAAGGGGGGCATAAATTGGCGATATTTATATATTAAGAGCGCATATATAGTAAACAACACCTTCTAGGGTTGTTTATATACATTTATAGCGCTTTTGGTGTGTGCTGGCAAACTCTCCCTCTGTCTCCCCAAAGGGCTAGGGGGTCCTGTCTTCGATTAGAGCATTCCCTGTGTGGCTGCTGTGTGTCGGTACGTGTGTGTCGACATGTATGAGGACGATGTTGGTGTGGAGGCAGAGCAATTGCCGATGATGGTAATGTCACCCCCTAGGGAGTCGACACCGGAATGGATGGCTTTAGTTATGGAATTACGTGATAATGTCAGCACATTACAAAAGTCAGTTGACGAAATAAGACGCCCGGCAAACCAGTTAGTACCGGTTCAGGCGTCTCAGACACCGTCAGGGGCTGTAAAACGTCCTTTACCTCAGTCAGTCGACACAGGTACCGACACAGATGAATCTAGTGTCGACGGTGAAGAAACAAACGTATTTTCCAATAGGGCCACACGTTATATGATCACGGCAATGAAGGAGGCTTTGCAGATCTCTGATACTGCTGGTACCTCAAAAAGGGGTATTATGTGGGGGGTGAAAAAACTACCTGTATTTTTTCCAGAATCA
The DNA here is from genome assembly GCF_028390025.1 of Pseudophryne corroboree. Taxonomy (NCBI): domain Eukaryota; kingdom Metazoa; phylum Chordata; class Amphibia; order Anura; family Myobatrachidae; genus Pseudophryne; species Pseudophryne corroboree. The sequence continues at coordinate 188,014,171 of NC_086446.1, read as the reverse complement.
GAGGAATTGAATGACGTGTGTGATGAAGCGTGGGTTAACCCCGATAGAAAACTGCTAATTTCCAAGAAGTTATTGGCATTATACCCTTTCCCACCAGAGGTTAGGGCGCGCTGGGAAACACCCCCTAGGGTGGATAAGGCGCTCACACGTTTATCAAAGCAAGTGGCGTTGCCGTCTCCTGATACGGCCGCCCTCAAGGATCCAGCAGATAGGAGGCTGGAAACTACACTGAAGAGTATATACACACATACTGGTGTTATACTGCGACCGGCAATAGCCTCAGCCTGGATGTGCAGTGCTGGGGTAGTGTGGTTGGATTCTCTGACTGAAAATATTGATACCCTGGATAGGGACAGTATTTTATTGACTCTAGAGCAATTAAAGGATGCTTTCCTTTATATGCGAGATGCTCAGAGGGATGTTTGTACTCTAGCATCAAGAGTAAGCGCGATGTCCATATCTGCCAGAAGAAGTTTATGGACGCGACAGTGGTCAGGTGATGCGGATTCCAAGAGGCATATGGAAGTATTGCCATATAAAGGAGAGGAATTGTTTGGGGTCGGTCTTTCGGACCTGGTGGCCACGGCAACTGCCGGCAAATCCACTTTTTTACCTCAGACCCCCTCCCAACAGAAAAAGACACCGTCTTTTCAGCCGCAGTCCTTTCGCTCCTATAAAAAGCGACCAAAAGGACAGTCTTATCTGCCGCGAGGCAGAGGAAAGGGTAAGAAAGGGCAGCAAGCAGCCCCTGCCCAGGAACAGAAGCCCGCCCCGGCTTCTACAAAGCCATCAGCATGACGCTGGGGCTTTACAAGCGGACTCAGGAACGGTGGGGGGTCGACTCAAGATTTTCAGCAATCAATGGGTTCACTCACAAGTGGACCCGTGGGTCCTGCAGATAGTATCTCAGGGTTACATGCTGGAGTTCGAAAGGTCTCCCCCTCGCCGGTTCCTAAAGTCTGCTTTACCAACGTCTCCCTCAGAAAGGACGTCGGTTTTGGAAGCCATTCACAAGCTGTATTCTCAGCAGGTGATAGTCAAGGTACCCCTCCTACAACAGGGAAAGGGGTATTATTCCACACTATTTGTGGTACCGAAACCGGACGGTTCGGTAAGGCCTATTCTAAATCTGAAATCCTTGAACCTGTACATAAAGAAATTCAAGTTCAAGATGGAGTCACTCAGAGCAGTGATAGCGAATCTGGAAGAAGGAGACTTCATGGTGTCCTTGGACATAAAAGATGCTTATCTACATGTCCCGATTTACCCCTCACACCAAGGGTATCTCAGGTTCGTGATACAAGACTGTCATTATCAGTTTCAAACGCTGCCGTTTGGGTTGTCCACGGCCCCTCGGGTCTTTACCAAGGTAATGACCGAAATGATGGTTCTTCTACGAAGAAAAGGCGTATTAATTATCCCTTACTTGGACGATCTCCTGATAAGGGCAAAGTCCAGAGAACAGCTGGAAGTCGGTGTAGCGCTAACACAAGTAGTGCTTCAGCAACACGGGTGGATTCTAAATCTTCCAAAATCTCAATTGACCCCGACAACACATCTGCTGTTCCTGGGCATGATTCTGGACACGGTTCAGAAAAAGGTATTTCTCCCGGAAGAGAAAGCAAGGGAGTTATCCGAACTTGTCAAGAACCTCCTAAAACCAGGAACTGTGTCAGTACATCAATGCACAAGAGTCCTGGGAAAGATGGTGGCTTCGTACGAAGCGATTCCATTCGGCAGATTCCATGCACGAACATTTCAGTGGGATCTGCTGGACAAATGGTCCGGATCGCATCTGCACATGCATCAGCGGATAACACTGTCACCGAGAACAAGGTTGTCTCTCCTGTGGTGGTTGCAGACTGCCCATCTGTTAGTGGGCCGCAGATTCGGCATACAGGACTGGGTCCTGGTGACTACGGATGCCAGCCTACGAGGTTGGGGAGCAGTCACAAAGGGAAGAAACTTCCAGGGCGTGTGGTCAAACCTGGAGACGTCTCTTCACATAAATATACTGGAGCTAAGAGCGATCTACAATGCTCTAAGCCTGGCAAAATCGCTGCTTCAGGGTCAGCCGGTGTTGATCCAGTCCGACAACATCACGGCAGTCGCCCACGTAAACCGACAAGGCGGCACGAGAAGCAGGAGTGCAATGGCAGAAGCTGCAAGGATTCTGCGCTGGGCGGAGAATCATGTCGTAGCACTGTCAGCAGTGTTCATCCCGGGAGTGGACAACTGGGAAGCAGATTTCCTCAGCAGACACGACCTTCACCCGGGAGAGTGGGGACTTCATCCAGAAGTTTTCCACCTGATTGTGAACCGTTGGGAAAAACCAAAGGTGGACATGATGGCGTCTCGCCTCAACAAAAAATTGGACAGGTATTGCGCCAGGTCAAGAGACCCTCAGGCAATAGCTGTGGACGCTCTGGTAACACCGTGGGTGTACCAGTCAGTGTATGTGTTCCCTCCTCTGCCTCTCATACCAAAGGTACTGAGAATTATACGGAAAAGAGGAGTAAGAACAATACTGGTAGCTCCGGACTGGCCAAGAAGAACTTGGTATCCGGAACTTCAAGAGATGCTCTAAGAAGGGATCTGCTTCAGCAGGGACCTTGTATGTTCCAAGACTTACCGCGGCTGCGTTTGACGGCATGGCGGTTGAACGCCGGATTCTAAAAGAGAAGGGCATTCCTGAGGAAGTTATTCCTACTTTAATTAAAGCCAGGAAAGAAGTGACCGCACAACATTATCACCGCATTTGGAGAAAATATGTTGCGTGGTGTGAGGCCAAGAAGGCTCCAACGGAAGAATTTCAATTGGGTCGATTCTTACATTTCCTGCAAGCAGGATTGTCTATGGGCCTCAAATTGGGGTCCATTAAAGTTCAAATTTCGGCCTTATCAATTTTCTTCCAGAAGGAATTGGCGTCAGTGCCTGAAGTACAAACTTTTGTCAAAGGTGTACTACATATACAACCCCCAATAGTGCCTCCAGTGGCACCGTGGGATTTGAACGTGGTTCTAAATTTTCTCAAATCTCATTGGTTTGAGCCTTTAAAATCGGTAGATTTAAAATACCTTACATGGAAGGTAACCATGCTGTTGGCCCTGGCTTCAGCCAGGAGAGTTTCGGAGATGGCAGCTTTGTCGTACAAAAGCCCATATCTGATATTCCATTCGGACAGGGCAGAATTGAGGACACGTCCTCAATTTCTCCCTAAGGTGGTTTCGGCATTTCACTTGAACCAGCCTATTGTGGTGCCTGCGGCTACTAGCGACTTGGAGGACTCCAAGTTACTGGACGTTGTCAGAGCATTAAAAATATATATTTCAAGGACAGCTGGAGTCAGAAAATCTGACTTGTTGTTTACATTGTATGCACCCAACAAGTTGGGTGCTCCTGCGTCTAAACAGACGATTGCACGTTGGATATGTAGTACAATCCAACTTGCACATTCTGTGGCAGGCCTGCCACAGCCTAAATCTGTAAAGGCCCATTCCACAAGGAAAGTGGGCTCATCCTGGGCGGCTGCCCGAGGAGTCTCGGCATTACAACTTTGCCGAGCAGCTACGTGGTCCAGGGAGAACACGTTTGTAAAATTTTACAAATTTGATACTCTGGCTAAAGAGGACCTGGAGTTCTCTCATTCGGTGCTGCAGAGTCATCCGCACTCTCCCGCCCGTTTGGGAGCTTTGGTATAATCCCCATGGTCCTGACGGAGTCCCAGCATCCACTAGGACGTTAGAGAAAATAAGAATTTACTTACCGATAATTCTATTTCTCATAGTCCGTAGTGGATGCTGGGCGCCCATCCCAAGTGCGGATTGTCTGCAATGCTTGTACATAGTTATTGTTACAAAAATCGGGTTATTACTGTTGTTGTGAGCCATCTGTTCAGAGGCTACTTCGTTTGTGTTATCATACTGTTAACTGGGTTCAGATCACAAGTTGTACGGTGTGATTGGTGTGGCTGGTATGAGTCTTACCCGGGATTCAAGATCCTTCCTTATTGTGTACGCTCGTCCGGGCACAGTACCTAACTGAGGCTTGGAGGAGGGTCATAGGGGGAGGAGCCAGTACGCACCATGTGACCTAAAAGCTTTTTTAGATGTGCCCTGTCTCCTGCGGAGCCCGCTATTCCCCATGGTCCTGACGGAGTCCCAGCATCCACTACGGACTATGAGAAATAGAATTATCGGTAAGTAAATTCTTATTTTCTTAGGGCTGCCTGGAGCAGCCCCTCTGTTAAGTGCCTGCTTACTGCAGCACCAACTGACAAACTGAGCTCCTGTGCTGGGAGGCGGGGTTATAGAGGAGGCGGCGCTGTGCATTCTGGGAACAGTCAAAGCTTTGAGCCTGTTGGTGCCTCGGATCAAGATCCTACTCTACACCCCATTGTCCAGACTTGTGGAGCCCAGTGTACCCCGCAGCAGAAATATAAATCCAATTCTTCTTTGGTTACCAACTGTAACAAACTATTTATTAAAATGTAATAGTGAAGCCCCCTCCCTAGTCCCCAAGCAGTAAACAAAGATCTGGCAAATCAATCAAGTCAACCACCTCCAAATAGCTGTAAAGGGGAATGTGTGGTGAAGTACCAATCACAAGCCACGGTCTCTTGATTGTAGATTTGTGATTTGCCCTCCCACTCTCCGGTCTTTCTCCCCCTAATTCCATTGCCTATCCCCTCTGCCCCTCGCCTGATTTTTGGGTTAGGGCTGCGATAGGTATGGAGCAGACCCAGGAAAGACAGCTGAACAGAGCATAGTTCTTACACAGACAGAAAACATCCGTACACAGAAATTCTGCCATGAAGCTACATACTAGGAAAATAAGCTTTTAGAGATAAATATTTAAAATGGCAAAGACTCAGGTAGCTAAATGTCTCCACTAGCTAGCAGGAACAACTTAAATGACCTTACGTGGCTTTTGTCTTTGCAAGAGTCTTAAAGTGGTGTGTGTTTATGTCACTTATATCAATGAGGACAAATTGGCTAGATAATGTCCTTTAATATGATATATACTCTATTTGGTGATTACTCTTAGAAAACAAAGTGCTTACATTATCAAGACAAGTAATATTAGCACACATTACTGATCATCATGATGGGGTCAACAGTGCCCTCTGCTGCTCTGTAGTGGGACAGCTGTGCTGCTGACAGATGATGGAGCAAGGACAGGAGGAAGTAAACACAAAGGATGAAATAATGAATTCCTTACATTAGCCTTACCACTGCATTTTGCTGCTTATTCTTGTGATTGTAAGAAACAAGGTTTGATGATCTGTATTTGATCTAGCATATATGTTTTCAGAGAATACATACTCATTACATACTTCTACCTGTTCTATGACTGTTGCTTTAATCCGAACCATCAATTTACCCTGATTGTAAGCCGTTTCCGAAGGTCCCCTCTGTATTGATTTTCCATCTTTCACTTGCACTGAGAGGACCATGCTTAGGGCAGCAATAGATTCTCTATTATCTAATGGAATTTCTCCTCTTAGGGAAAGTATAGATTTTGTGACACTTGAGGGAGAGGTCCTTATGGACACAGAACTTAACCACTTCAATCAGAGAAGAGCCAGCATTATTGGCACTAACTAAAGTAGTAAAATGTCTTCTATTTGTGTATTAGGCATTGTTTATTAGGCATGGTTTGTTCTGCCAAAAATGTAGTAATAACAAGTTGAACCAAATTTATCCTCCACGTACTGAAATTAATCACAGCACTGAATGTATATGAAAAAAGAGAGAGGAAATAACGAAAATAAATAACACATATCTGCTGTAATGAAAATCCAATGAGTTAAAGAGGTTGGACTACCCCTGGCCAGTCACATACAGGAGAGGAAATGAGGTAGTCACATGACACAGACACTGCAGCCCTCTTTGGCCAGGAAGAAACATTAACATAATAGAATCTGGAATGGATTTAAATGCTACAATATTCCAAAGGCATAGCTTATACTTCTATCCATGGCTTCCTGGGTACAATTATGGCAAATAAAACAGGGCTCAGCTGTAACTCCAAAACTCCTGAGCATTAATGTGTGGTAAAAACATGGTATTTGGCCCAAATTCCTATTATGTATTCAGTCACACTTTGACAAATATCTGTCTTATGTTTAAAAATATACTGTCATAAGCAGCAAGGTCAGGATGCACTATGCTCTAAAATCCAGTCAGACCTCTGAAAATGCCATTTTTGGGGGTTAAACCACATTCCTTATCTACATCAAGTTCCGGAAAGCTAAACTTTCCGGAGCTTATAAAGTAGCCAATGGGCTTCTTACCGCAGACATTCCCTCCCTGTGACCCTCGCAGTACACGCATGCACTGGTTAACAGTCGATAAGCTGGCAGCGTCGCACAGCAAAGGACAGCTCTCATGCATGCAATGTTATCCATGCGATTGGAGGCTGGATGTATTGCATTAAAAATACGATGGTTGATAAATACCACCCTAAGAGGCAGACATAAACATGCACCATATGCAAATTTATACTAACAAAGATAAGCCTACGGTATATTATATATATATATATATATATATATGGGATGCGGTCAACATCCCGCTGGACGGAAAATACAGACGCCGGAATCCCGACCGCCACAATCCCGACCGCCACAATCCCGACATATTCTCCCTCCGTGGGTGTCCACGACACCCATAGAGGGAGAATATAATAGTGTGGCGAGCGTAGCGAGGCACCGTGCCCGCAGCGTGGCGAGCGAAGCGAGCCCGCAAGGGGCTGCGTTCCGCTCGCCACCCCTGTCGGGATTGTGTGGTCGGAATTCCGGCGTCGGGATTTCGACCGCCGGGATCCCGTCCAGCGGGATTACGTACTGATCACATATATATATATATATATATATATATATTTATATATATATATATATATATACATTAATTAATTTATATAGTGCCAACATTTGCAGAGATATCATTATTTCTATGGTTGTGCTACTGGGTACTACATTTTATATACAATTTGATACGGCCACTGCCAAATATTTTTCTAAGAGGCAGTATGGGGCACTGACTAAACTGTCTATATAGCAGCACGCATTGTGTTCTCAGTGGTATCTGTTGTTATGTTATTCAGAGGTTACAAATGCGTGGGTTTGTGTTGACATATTTGGCAGAAATCTGTGTTTGTGGGAAGAGAGACAACATAGGGGAGGGAGTCTAAAAATGAGAGGCGTAATAACAGAGCATAAGCAGAAAGAGAGCAAGTGAAAGACAGAGAAGAGGGATTAGAGGAAGAAGAGAAGAACATAAAAACGATCGGAGTAAAATAATACATTTCACAGAAGGGATGAAAATTGGAGCTGATGAGATTCAGAATCAGAGAGAGAGAGAGAGAGAGAGAGAGAGAGAGAGAGAAAGAGCGAGGAGTGAGGTAGCGAAAGAGACATAAATTTAAGGGAGGTAGGAGGCGAGAAGGAAAATCAGGAAACGTAGATTCTAGAGTCAGAAACAAATGGGCAGTGCACACAGAGGGAAAAAGGGAGGGAGTGTAAAAGGGAGGGAGTGAAAAAAGGAGGGTGAAATAAAGAGAAATCAGGCCCGTAGAGGGACTTGAGCTGACAGCAAAATCTGTTTCACCCAGAACAGAGCCAGATGTCAGGTCAGCGAATTTTGGAAGGACACCAAGTCTCAGAGTGAGGGAGAGAGACTCCTCCAGAGCAGCTTTCTGAAACAAAAGGCTGTCTGATTAAATCTCAGGAGTGGCGCCCTGCCCTGTGGCTTATGCTGGGATGACTGTGTGCAATTATTACCTCACTGCCAGGGTGGATTTACAGTATAAGGGACCCTGGGGCGACTGGTCCAGATAGCCCCTAAAAATGGCTTTGCCTCAATTAACCTCTTCTGTATTTTCAGAAAGAAAGGAGGTAGCAATGATTTATTTTAGATCTACAACTATATCAATGCTTCTAACAGACACAGGCCACCTTTTATAATATGCTCCCATCACAACATCATATGCTGGTTCAAAGCATTCTCTCTATGGGCCTAATTCAGACCTAATCGTAGCAGCAAATTTGTTAGCAGATGGGCAAAACCATGCGCACTGCAGGAGGGGCAGGTATAATGTAGAGATGAGCGCCTGAAATTTTTCGGGTTTTGTGTTTTGGTTTTGGGTTCGGTTCCGCGGCCGTGTTTTGGGTTCGAACGCGTTTTGGCAAAACCTCACCGAATTTTTTTTGTCGGATTCGGGTGTGTTTTGGATTCGGGTGTTTTTTTCAAAAAACACTAAAAAACAGCTTAAATCATAGAATTTGGGGGTCATTTTGATCCCAAAGTATTATTAACCTCAAAAACCATAATTTACACTCATTTTCAGTCTATTCTGAATACCTCACACCTCACAATATTATTTTTAGTCCTAAAATTTGCACCGAGGTCGCTGTGTGAGTAAGATAAGCGACCCTAGTGGCCGACACAAACACCGGGCCCATCTAGGAGTGGCACTGCAGTGTCACGCAGGATGTCCCTTCCAAAAAACCCTCCCCAAACAGCACATGACGCAAAGAAAAAAAGAGGCGCAATGAGGTAGCTGTGTGAGTAAGATTAGCGACCCTAGTGGCCGACACAAACACCGGGCCCATCTAGGAGTGGCACTGCAGTGTCACGCAGGATGGCCCTTCCAAAAAACCCTCCCCAAACAGCACATGACGCAAAGAAAAAAAGAGGCGCAATGAGGTAGCTGTGTGAGTAAGATTAGCGACCCTAGTGGCCGACACAAACACCGGGCCCATCTAGGAGTGGCACTGCAGTGTCACGCAGGATGTCCCTTCCAAAAAACCCTCCCCAAACAGCACATGACGCAAAGAAAAAAAGAGGCGCAATGAGGTAGCTGTGTGAGTAAGATTAGCGACCCTAGTGGCCGACACAAACACCGGGCCCATCTAGGAGTGGCACTGCAGTGTCACGCAGGATGTCCCTTCCAAAAAACCCTCCCCAAACAGCACATGACGCAAAGAAAAAAAGAGGCGCAATGAGGTAGCTGACTGTGTGAGTAAGATTAGCGACCCTAGTGGCCGACACAAACACCGGGCCCATCTAGGAGTGGCACTGCAGTGTCACGCAGGATGTCCCTTCCAAAAAACCCTCCCCAATCAGCACATGATGCAAAGAAAAAGAAAAGAAAAAAGAGGTGCAAGATGGAATTGTCCTTGGGTCCTCCCACCCACCCTTATGTTGTATAAACAAAACAGGACATGCACACTTTAACCAACCCATCATTTCAGTGACAGGGTCTGCCACACGACTGTGACTGATATGACGGGTTGGTTTGGACCCCCCCCAAAAAAGAAGCAATTAATCTCTCCTTGCACAAACTGGCTCTACAGAGGCAAGATGTCCACCTCATCTTCACCCTCCGATATATCACCGTGTACATCCCCCTCCTCACAGATTATCAATTCGTCCCCACTGGAATCCACCATCTCAGCTCCCTGTGTACTTTGTGGAGGCAATTGCTGCTGGTCAATGTCTCCGCGGAGGAATTGATTATAATTCATTTTAATGAACATCATCTTCTCCACATTTTCTGGATGTAACCTCGTACGCCGATTGCTGACAAGGTGAGCGGCGGCACTAAACACTCTTTCGGAGTACACACTTGTGGGAGGGCAACTTAGGTAGAATAAAGCCAGTTTGTGCAAGGGCCTCCAAATTGCCTCTTTTTCCTGCCAGTATAAGTACGGACTGTGTGACGTGCCTACTTGGATGCGGTCACTCATATAATCCTCCACCATTCTATCAATGTTGAGAGAATCATATGCAGTGACAGTAGACGACATGTCCGTAATCGTTGTCAGGTCCTTCAGTCCGGACCAGATGTCAGCATCAGCAGTCGCTCCAGACTGCCCTGCATCACCGCCAGCGGGTGGGCTCGGAATTCTGAGCCTTTTCCTCGCACCCCCAGTTGCGGGAGAATGTGAAGGAGGAGATGTTGACAGGTCGCGTTCCGCTTGACTTGACAATTTTGTCACCAGCAGGTCTTTCAACCCCAGCAGACCTGTGTCTGCCGGAAAGAGAGATCCAAGGTAGGCTTTAAATCTAGGATCGAGCACGGTGGCCAAAATGTAGTGCTCTGATTTCAACAGATTGACCACCCGTGAATCCTTGTTAAGCGAATTAAGGGCTGCATCCACAAGTCCCACATGCCTAGCGGAATCGCTCCCTTTTAGCTCCTTCTTCAATGCCTCCAGCTTCTTCTGCAAAAGCCTGATGAGGGGAATGACCTGACTCAGGCTGGCAGTGTCTGAACTGACTTCACGTGTGGCAAGTTCAAAGGGCATCAGAACCTTGCACAACGTTGAAATCATTCTCCACTGCGCCTGAGACAGGTGCATTCCACCTACTATATCGTGCTCAATTGTATAGGCTTGAATGGCCTTTTGCTGCTCCTCCAACCTCTGAAGCATATAGAGGGTTGAATTCCACCTCATTACCACTTCTTGCTTCAGATGATGGCAGGGCAGGTTCAGTAGTTTTTGGTGGTGCTCCAGTCTTCTGTACGTGGTGCCTGTACGCCGAAAGTGTTCCGCAATTCTTCTGGCCACCGACAGCATCTCTTGCACGCCCCTGTCGTTTTTTAAAAAATTCTGCACCACCAAATTCAAGGTATGTGCAAAACATGGGACGTGCTGGAATTTGCCCATATTTAATGCACACACAATATTGCTGGCGTTGTCCGATGCCACAAATCCACAGGAGAGTCCAATTGGGGTAAGCCATTCCGCGATGATCTTCCTCAGTTGCCGTAAGAGGTTTTCAGCTGTGTGCGTATTCTGGAAACCGGTGATACAAAGCGTAGCCTGCCTAGGAAAGAGTTGGCGTTTGCGAGATGCTGCTACTGGTGCCGCCGCTGCTGTTCTTGCGGCGGGAGTCCATACATCTACCCAGTGGGCTGTCACAGTCATATAGTCCTGACCCTGCCCTGCTCCACTTGTCCACATGTCCGTGGTTAAGTGGACATTGGGTACAGCTGCATTTTTTAGGACACTGGTGACTCTTTTTCTGAGGTCTGTGTACATTTTCGGTATCGCCTGCCTAGAGAAATGGAACCTAGATGGTATTTGGTACCGGGGACACAGTACCTCCAACAAGTCTCTAGTTGGCTCTGCAGTAATGATGGATACCGGAACCACGTTTCTCACCACCCAGGATGCCAAGGCCTCAGTTATCCGCTTTGCAGTAGGATGACTGCTGTGATATTTCATCTTCCTCGCAAAGGACTGTTGAACAGTCAATTGCTTACTGGAAGTAGTACAAGTGGGCTTACGACTTCCCCTCTGGGATGACCATCGACTCCCAGCGGCAACAACAGCAGCGCCAGCAGCAGTAGGCGTTACACGCAAGGATGCATCGGAGGAATCCCAGGCAGGAGAGGACTCGTCAGAATTGCCAGTGACATGGCCTGCAGGACTATTGGCATTCCTGGGGAAGGAGGAAATTGACACTGAGGGAGTTGGTGGGGTGGTTTGCGTGAGCTTGGTTACAAGAGGAAGGGATTTACTGGTCAGTGGACTGCTTCCGCTGTCACCCAAAGTTTTTGAACTTGTCACTGACTTATTATGAATGCGCTGCAGGTGACGTATAAGGGAGGATGTTCCGAGGTGGTTAACGTCCTTACCCCTACTTATTACAGCTTGACAAAGGGAACACACGGCTTGACACCTGTTGTCCACCTGTTGTCCGCATTTCTGGTGAAATACCTCCACACCGAAGAGCTGATTTTTTTGGTATTTTCACCTGGCATGTCAACGGCCATATTCCTCCCACGGACAACAGGTGTCTCCCCGGGTGCCTGACTTAAACAAACCACCTCACCATCAGAATCCTCCTGGTCAATTTCCTCCCCAGCGCCAGCAACACCCATATCCTCATCCTGGTGTACTTCAACACTGACATCTTCAATCTGACTATCAGGAACTGGACTGCGGGTGCTCCTTCCAGCACTTGCAGGGGGCGTGCAAATGGTGGAAGGCGCATGCTCTTCACGTCCAGTGTTGGGAAGGTCAGGCATCGCAACCGACACAATTGGACTCTCCTTGTGGATTTGGGATTTCGAAGAATGCACAGTTCTTTGCTGTGCTGCTTTTGCCAGCTTGAGTCTTTTCATTTTTCTAGCGAGAGGCTGAGTGCTTCCATCCTCATGTGAAGCTGAACCACTAGCCATGAACATAGGCCAGGGCCTCAGCCGTTCCTTGCCACTCCGTGTGGTAAATGGCATATTGGCAAGTTTACGCTTCTCCTCCGACAATTTTATTTTAGGTTTTGGAGTCCTTTTTTTACTGATATTTGGTGTTTTGGATTTGACATGCTCTGTACTATGACATTGGGCATCGGCCTTGGCAGACGACGTTGCTGGCATTTCATCGTCTCGGCCATGACTAGTGGCAGCAGCTTCAGCACGAGGTGGAAGTGGATCTTGATCTTTCCCTAATTTTGGAACCTCAACATTTTTGTTCTCCATATTTTAATAGGCACAACTAAAAGGCACCTCAGGTAAACAATGGAGATGGATGGATTGGATACTAGTATACAATTATGGACGGGCTGCCGAGTGCCGACACAGAGGTAGCCACAGCCGTGAACTACCGCACTGTACTGTGTCTGCTGCTAATATATAGACTGGTTGATAAAGAGATAGTATACTCGTAACTAGTATGTATGTATAAAGAAAGAAAAAAAAACCACGGTTAGGTGGTATATACAATTATGGACGGGCTGCCGAGTGCCGACACAGAGGTAGCCACAGCCGTGAACTACCGCACTGTACTGTGTCTGCTGCTAATATAGACTGGTTGATAAAGAGATAGTATACTCGTAACTAGTATGTATGTATAAAGAAAGAAAAAAAAACCACGGTTAGGTGGTATATACAATTATGGACGGGCTGCCGAGTGCCGACACAGAGGTAGCCACAGCCGTGAACTACCGCACTGTACTGTGTCTGCTGCTAATATATAGACTGGTTGATAAAGAGATAGTATACTCGTAACTAGTATGTATGTATAAAGAAAGAAAAAAAAAACCACGGTTAGGTGGTATATACAATTATGGACGGGCTGCCGAGTGCCGACACAGAGGTAGCCACAGCCGTGAACTACCGCACTGTACTGTGTCTGCTGCTAATATAGACTGGTTGATAAAGAGATAGTATACTCGTAACTAGTATGTATGTATAAAGAAAGAAAAAAAAACCACGGTTAGGTGGTATATACAATTATGGACGGGCTGCCGAGTGCCGACACAGAGGTAGCCACAGCCGTGAACTACCGCACTGTACTGTGTCTGCTGCTAATATATAGACTGGTTGATAAAGAGATAGTATACTACTAATATTATATATACTGGTGGTCAGGTCACTGGTCACTAGTCACACTGGCAGTGGCACTCCTGCAGCAAAAGTGTGCACTGTTTAATTTTAATATAATATTATGTACTCCTGGCTCCTGCTATAACCTATAACTGGCACTGCAGTAGTGCTCCCCAGTCTCCCCCACAATTATAAGCTGTGTGAGCTGAGCAGTCAGACAGATATATAATATATATAGATGATGCAGCACACTGGCCTGAGCCTGAGCAGTGCACACAGATATGGTATGTGACTGACTGAGTCACTGTGTGTATCGCTTTTTTCAGGCAGAGAACGGATATATTAAATAAACTGCACTGTGTGTCTGGTGGTCACTCACTATATAATATATTATGTACTCCTGGCTCCTGCTATAACCTATAACTGGCACTGCAGTAGTGCTCCCCAGTCTCCCCCACAATTATAAGCTGTGTGAGCTGAGCAGTCAGACAGATATATATAATATTATATATAGATAATAAATGATGCAGCACACTGGCCTGAGCCTGAGCAGTGCACACAGATATGGTATGTGACTGAGTCACTGTGTGCTGTGTATCGCTTTTTTCAGGCAGAGAACGGATTATAAATAAAACTGGTGGTCACTATCAGCAAAACTCTGCACTGTACTGAGTACTCCTAATGCTCCCCAAAATTAGTAAATCAAGTGTCTCTCTAATCTATTCTAAACGGAGAGGACGCCAGCCACGTCCTCTCCCTATCAATCTCAATGCACGTGTGAAAATGGCGGCGACGCGCGGCTCCTTATATAGAATCCGAGTCTCGCGATAGAATCCGAGCCTCGCGAGAATCCGACAGCGTCATGATGACGTTCGGGCGCGCTCGGGTTAACCGAGCAAGGCGGGAAGATCCGAGTCGCTCGGACCCGTGAAAAAAAACATGAAGTTCTGGCGGGTTCGGATTCAGAGAAACCGAACCCGCTCATCTCTAGTATAATGTGCAGAGGGAGTTAGATTTGGGTGGGATATATTGTTTCTGTGCAGGGTAAATACTGTCTGCTTTATTTTTACACTGTAATTTAGATTTCAGTTTGAACACACACCACCCAAATCTAACTCTTTCTGCCACCCCTGCAGTGCACATGGTTTTGCCCATCTGCTAACAAATTTGCTGCTGCGAATGTTTAAAACCTGTCTAATAATATGAGAAACTGTACAGTGTTGACATTAGGTGATGTATTTACCATTGTTAGTGTTGTGGGAGCATTATGTATCACTGCATATCTCAGCAATACATAATACAGTCGTAGACGTATTCAACGTGCTGTGGCTCAAACGCATCTTTATATGCTGATGCTGCTAAAAAGCTCTTCCCTGGTGTACATCCGTGCACTAGATGTGCAAGGACTGATATGTCCACTGTCAGCATCCGTAGACGCTGAAACACCACTTGGTGTGTGGTTAGATGCATTATCAAAACTTGTAGCTGCCCTACGGCAGGTGCAGGGTCTCCGTTTGAGTACAGCTGCCCGTGTCAGCTTTTGAGCAGCTATATACACAACTGTATTCTACAAAATGCCTGCGACCCGCCCAAATCTGTAGTGCAACTCTGAGTGGACATGATTGGGACGCCCAGTGTGACCCAAACACATGGCGTACAAATAAACATTAGCTGTTTGCATGAATATCAGAATAGTGTCCGACTCAGGACCGATATGTCTTACACTTGAAGCACTAGGGGCTTCTACAATCTTTGGGTGATCATAGGTAGTAGCAGGAGAGGATGGATATAGGACTAAGTGCTGGGATGAGACAGAAGCCCATTGATGGCCGATAAGGGGGACGTCGCTGGACCTCGGAAGAGGGGAAAGTAATGCTAAAAATCACCAGTATATTCGTTAGTTATCCTGAGATACTAAACAAAATATGCTGCTGGTAATAATGATCACTGCTTATGGGGCCCATAGTGTTTAAAGCCACAACAAATAAGTGTAATGGAAATAAAAGGATAGACCCTAATATGCCAAAAAAGATAGCACAACAAGTTTACTACATCAGATCCATGAAGGCAGCCAGTTGTTATATCTACCCTTATAAGAGGATATAGCAGGTTAGTCCTTGAGAGGGTGACTGCTTTCATGCTGGTACACAGCGCTCTCTTCTGATGAATGCTCTTATGATAAATACAGTATTTATAAATGCTTATTTCATCCTTAAGACAGCACTAAATACCCAATGCATTGTCTCATGTAATAATACTTAATATATATTGTATACTATTCACATCTATGTGTTGCATTGAATAAAGCAGCTGAAAAGCGTAACTACAGATGTGATAGAAGGCTGAACTTTGTACCTCAGCACATTCACAGCTTGGTAAGTGACAACAGTACTGCCACGGCTTATTGACAACTCACAGAGGTATGCAGTGGAAAACCAGAATTGTGGTAATGCCGACAAGACCAGAAGGAGAAGAGATACAGAGCAAAAGATGGAGGTGGCATGCTAGGAGCTGAAGTATGATACTGCTGGACACTTGATTGACCTACTGCTGGGCAGGCACATCCAACACATCTTCCTGTGTATAGCACAAGGAACTTTGGTAGGCATGTTACTTAGTATATTCATCTGGTTGTGCTTATTATTGGGCATAGCATGAGGTTGATTTAATAAGTAAGGTAACAAGACCTCTCACATGTGTAATGTTCTCCATTTCATTCTAATTTCCCGCCAGGCCAGAGAATGCAAACCACTGCTTCCCCTCATGGCCATTAGACTGCACCTCATACTGTCCAACATCAGTGTAAGACGGCGGGGCTGGCAGGAACCTGGTCACACAGTGAGGTGCATAGTGTGTTCAGATTTTTGTCTAAAGGGCACATCATCAGTTGAAATTCATTGGCAACTTGTCGAGGTGTACGGTGTACGTTTTCTCATGGAAACAGGTTTGAGTTTGGGACACTGCATGTCGTGGACGTGCTTGACCAGCCGGATTGCTGTTCATCTTGACCATCTGTCCTGCCATTATCAGAGGCAGTGCACCAAACCTGTTTCTTTGTTTGTACATATATTATCATTTTGTCATGACTGAGGTTTTTGTGAACCCGGTGTAGTGAAGTCTGTGCGGGCGACTGGAGGATTATGTGAATACTACCACTGACCTGGTTTGGAAATGCTGTGGACTCTGGGTTTCCTCCGGTGACTGGGAAGAGGAACCGCAGCAGAGATGGCCGAATCTAGGTTCTCCTCATGCAGGATTAGGTCGGCAGACAGGAGGCATGCTGAAGGTCTCCTGAAAGACAGAACTGGAAAGGCACTGATGAATCAGTGAAGAATACCAGGTATAATTGTGCTAAGGGGCACGGGGTGCTTGGAGACACTGAGGTGCTTGCGGACACTGAGGTGCTTGCGGACACTGAGGTGCTTGGAGACACTGAGGTGCTTGGAGACACTGAGGTGCTTGGAGACACTGAGGTGCTTGGAGACACTGGGGTGCGTAGAGACACTGGGGTGCGTAGGGGTGCTGAGGCACGGAGGTGCTGGAAGCACGGAGATGCTGTGGCATGGAGGTACTGAGGCACGGAGGTGCTGTGGCACGGAGGTGCTGGAAGCACGGGGGTACTGAGGCACTGAGGCACGGAGATGCTGAGGCACTGAGGTGCTGAGGCACGGAGATGCTGAGTCACGGAGATACTGAGGTGCTGGAAGCATGGAGGTGCTGAGGCACGGAGGTGCTGTGGCACGGAGGTGCTGTGGCACGGAGGTGCTGGAAGCACGGAGGTACTGAGGCACGGAGGTGCTGAGGCACGGAGATGCTGAGTCACGGAGATACTGAGGTGCTGGAAGCACGGAGGTACTGAGGCACGGAGGTGCTGAGGCACGGAGGTGCTGTGGCACGGAGGTGCTGGAAGCACGGAGGTACTGAGGCACTGAGATGCTGAGGCACTGAGGTGCTGAGGCACGGAGGTGCTGTGGCACTGAGGTGCTGGAAGCACGGAGGTACTGAGGCACTGAGATGCTGAGGCACTGAGGTGCTGAGGCACGGAGATGCTGGAAGCACGGAGGTACTGAGGCACTGAGGCACGGAGATGCTGAGGCACTGAGGTGCTGAGGCACGGAGATGCTGGAAGCACGGAGATGCTGAGGCACGAGGTACTGAGCCCTGGAGATCCCAACTTTAGGGAGCTCAGCTTAAGACCCACACAAAGCTGTATGTGACACAAGGAACAGGCCCAGATTCCAACTCAGCCTCCTGATTTATACTTCCTGGTCCTTGATGATTGGTGGGCAGGATTAGGTGATGTCACTGTCATGTGACTACTCTAGCCAAGGCTGTGATGTAGAATGAGGCCTAGCAGGCCAAGAGAACACTGAAGCCTGGACTTCTGCAAAACACAGGATGCTTGCTTTTAGATTACTGAATTCAGCCTCACACAGGAGATCACCACAGGTGGAGCTGATTACCTATTACCTCTCAGGCAGAGAACTCAGGAAAACTGACAAGCTGTTTAACTCCGTGAGTGAAAAGACACAGGATCCAGGACAGATGGCAGGGGTAAGTCACCAAATATAAAACCTACAGTCAGGATTGTGACAGTATCCCCCTCTTCAAGGGTGGACTCCGGACACCCATCTTGAATCTTAGAGGAACTTGAGAAATTCATACAGAAGAATTTAGGACCTTCGTTGATGCAGATTCCAAAGGTTTAGGACTAAATTCTTTAACTACAGCGTTACTGAAAGTCTGTAAGTCATGGAACACAGGATCATTACTCTCAAAGAGCATGTTGGCCCACTCCAAAGCTCTTCCTCTGAATGCCAGGAACAGATATCGAGTAACGTTGGAAAGAGTTACTGCACCTGAAGGATCAGACTCCATCCGAGAGAGAAATTGTTCAACCAGAGCGGCATATTGCAATAAATCTCCATCAAAGTAAATAGGTGGAAAACCATCAGACGAAAGCTTAGAGGATGAAACTGAAGAAAGCTTTGGCTGGACGAGTAGGACTGGATTGGATCCGAGGATACTTGGATTGGCTGGAGCCAAAGGAGACGGACCAGGCTGGTCCTGGAGTATTGCTGGACCGGCTGGAACCGGGACGGACTGACCAGGCGGAGCCTGGAGTATTGCTGGACCGGCTGGAACCAGGACGGACTGACCAGGCGGAGCCTGGAGTATTACTGGACCGGCTGGAACCGGGACGGACTGACCAGGCTGGGCCTGGAGTATTGCTGGACCGGCTGGAACCGGGACGGACTGACCAGGCAGGGCCTGGAATATTGCTGGACCGGCTGGAACCGGGACGGGCTGAGCCCTTTCTTCACAGGGCTGGGCTGAGGCAAGAGCCCCCTCTTCACGGGGCTGGGCTGAGGCAAGAGCCCCCTCTTCACGGGGCTGGGCTGAGGCAAGAGCCCCCTCTTCACGGGGCTGGGCTGAGGCAAGAGCCCCCTCTTCACGGGGCTGGGCAGCACTCTGTAGAATCTCTGGCTGGGCAGCACTCTGTAGAATCTCTGGCTGGGCAGCACTCTGTAGAATCTCTGGCTGGGCAGCACTCTGTAGAATCTCTGGCTGGGCAGCACTCTGTAGAATCTCTGGCTGGGCAGCACTCTGTAGACTCTCTGGCTGGGCAGCACTCTGTAGACTCTCTGGCTGGGCAGCACTCTGAAGACTCACTGGCTGGGCAGCACTCTGAAGACTCACTGGCTGGGCAGCACTCTGAAGACTCACTGGCTGGGCAGCACTCTGAAGACTCACTGGCTGGGCAGCACTCTGAAGACTCTCTGGGGCTGGACGCTCTGAAGACGCCCCTCCTGGGTCTGTGGACACGGACTCCTCTGTGACTGTAAATGGCTTGAACATTCTTCTCTGGACACCCAACTTGGGATAAGGTCTTTTAACCACCGGACCCCAGTCATAAATTTGAGTCTCTCTCAGAAGAGTAGCCTTCTTGATACCCCCGTCAGCAGCAGCAGAAGGATCGGATACTGTGGATGACTTGTAGACATGAGCACTATGATACTGAGATTTGTCACTATTAACTGGCTTGCGAAGAATGCAGTCTTTAACAAAATGACCAGAATTTCCACAGTAAAGACAGAGATGTAGCTCCTTACGCCGCTGACGTTCAGCTTCAGAGAGCTTGGGCCGTGGATAGCTCTGATGAAAAACTTTCCCTTGCACAGAGGAAGAGACTCTATTAACTGGATGAGACAAAACAGGATCAACAACGTTGGTAGTATTCCTGAGGAGATCAGGCATCACAGAGAGAATACTAGGCAAAAGTTCTTGTAACTGTAGTAACATCTGGTAGAAAATCTGCAGTTGGTCAGGAGTCTTAGAGCAGAAGGTCATAGAATCTCTGGAGGACGAATTCCGCTGCAGACACTGTGCCAATCGATGCTGAGTCGACTCCAGACCTTCCAAGCGTCCTGCAATATTGCTTAGGAGGTCATGCGTCAGACTAACACTTTCGGCCGGGTCCATGTGGCCTGTTCCTACTGTCATGACTGAGGTTTTTGTGAACCCGGTGTAGTGAAGTCTGTGCGGGCGACTGGAGGATTATGTGAATACTACCACTGACCTGGTTTGGAAATGCTGTGGACTCTGGGTTTCCTCCGGTGACTGGGAAGAGGAACCGCAGCAGAGATGGCCGAATCTAGGTTCTCCTCATGCAGGATTAGGTCGGCAGACAGGAGGCATGCTGAAGGTCTCCTGAAAGACAGAACTGGAAAGGCACTGATGAATCAGTGAAGAATACCAGGTATAATTGTGCTAAAGGGCACGGGGTGCTTGGAGACACTGAGGTGCTTGCGGACACTGAGGTGCTTGCGGACACTGAGGTGCTTGGAGACACTGAGGTGCTTGGAGACACTGAGGTGCTTGGAGACACTGAGGTGCTTGGAGACACTGGGGTGCGTAGAGACACTGGGGTGCGTAGGGGTGCTGAGGCACGGAGGTGCTGGAAGCACGGAGATGCTGTGGCATGGAGGTACTGAGGCACGGAGGTGCTGTGGCACGGAGGTGCTGGAAGCACGGGGGTACTGAGGCACTGAGATGCTGAGGCACTGAGGTGCTGAGGCACGGAGATGCTGAGTCACGGAGATACTGAGGTGCTGGAAGCACGGAGGTGCTGAGGCACGGAGGTGCTGAGGCACGGAGGTGCTGTGGCACGGAGGTGCTGGAAGCACGGAGGTACTGAGGCACGGAGATGCTGAGGCACTGAGGTGCTGAGGCACGGAGATGCTGAGTCACGGAGATACTGAGGTGCTGGAAGCACGGAGGTACTGAGGCACGGAGGTACTGAGGCACGGAGGTGCTGAGGCACGGAGGTGCTGAGGCACGGAGGTGCTGTGGCACGGAGGTGCTGGAAGCACGGAGGTACTGAGGCACTGAGATGCTGAGGCACTGAGGTGCTGTGGCACGGAGGTGCTGGAAGCACGGAGGTACTGAGGCACTGAGATGCTGAGGCACTGAGGTGCTGAGGCACGGAGATGCTGGAAGCACGGAGGTACTGAGGCACGGAGATGCTGAGGCACTGAGGTGCTGAGGCACGGAGATGCTGGAAGCACGGAGATGCTGAGGCACGAGGTACTGAGCCCTGGAGATCCCAACTTTAGGGAGCTCAGCTTAAGACCCACACAAAGCTGTATGTGACACAAGGAACAGGCCCAGATTCCAACTCAGCCTCCTGATTTATACTTCCTGGTCCTTGATGATTGGTGGGCAGGATTAGGTGATGTCACTGTCATGTGACTACTCTAGCCAAGGCTGTGATGTAGAATGAGGCCTAGCAGGCCAAGAGAACACTGAAGCCTGGACTTCTGCAAAACACAGGATGCTTGCTTTTAGATTACTGAATTCAGCCTCACACAGGAGATCACCACAGGTGGAGCTGATTACCTATTACCTCTCAGGCAGAGAACTCAGGAAAACTGACAAGCTGTTTAACTCCGTGAGTGAAAAGACACAGGATCCAGGACAGATGGCAGGGGTAAGTCACCAAATATAAAACCTACAGTCAGGATTGTGACACATTTACAGTTCCTCTAAAATTTCTGAAAATCTACAGAAAACAAAACAACGAAAACCTACACGATCAGTACCATTGCTGGAAAGCATTTTCCCCCTACTTTTTCTGAGATGGTCCATCTTTTTGAAGATGCATTGGATGAAGCTTGGGTTTAGGTTAAACACTTATGATACAGGGTTATTCCGCAGGGGGAGTTAGGCTGCTGGGGTAGAGGATAGGGTTAGCAATGGAGGAAAGAATGCCATAAGACCCATAAACACCCAGATTCACACGCAGCAGTAGCATACAGTAGTAACATAGGGGCTAATTCAGACCTGATCGTAGCCGCGCAAAATTTTGCACGACTACGATCAGTTACTCAGACATGCAGGGGGATGCCCAGCACAGGGCTTGTCTGCCCCGCATGTCTGGCCCTGCACCCCACACAAGTACAAAAGCATTGCACAGCAGTGATGCTTTTGTACTTGACGAGTAGCTTCCTACCTGCACAGCTCCTGCGTGTTGGCAGGGAGCTACCCATCGCTGTCTAGGTCACAGCGGCTGCGTGTGATGTCATGCAGCCACCGCGGCCCGCCCCTGGACGGTCCGGGCACGCCTGCGTTGCCGGGACTGTGCTCTAAAAACGGCGGACAAATGCCTCTGCCCACCCCCTCCTGCCCAGTGAACACCTCTGCCAGTCAATCAGGCAGAGGCAATCGCAGGGCTGAGATGGTCATTGGCTGTCTGGCATGCATGCGCAGTTCAGACCTGATCCGCACAGCAGCGATCAGGTCTGAATTAGACCCATAGTTTCTGAGGTTGAAAAAATACAATTTGTCCATCAAGTTCAACCTATTTGTGGTCTTCTACGCTGTATAATTTTTAGGACTAATTTTATCTGCTGTAGATGACGGATCTATTAGGAATTTATCTAGCCCATTCTTAGAAGTATTGACCAAGTCCACCTTTAGTACTCTCGAAGGCATGCAATTCCAAACACGAATTGTCCTTACTGTGAAGAAACCTTTTCGCCTCTTCGTGCAAAATCTCCTCTCCTCCATCCTGAGCGGATGTCCACGTGTCCTCTGTGTCGATCTTATCGAAAACATATCCTCCACAAGTTCAGTGTATTGTCCCCTTATAGATTTGTAAATGTGAATCATGTCCCCTCTTAATCTCCTCTTTTCCAGTGTAAACATGCCTAGCCTAGCAAGCCTTTCTTCGTATTCCAGCATCTCCATCCCCTTGATCAGGTTGGTTGCCTGCCTCTGAACCTATTCTTGTTCCAGGATATCCTTTTTGTAGTATAGTGCCAAAAATTGTGCACAGTATTCAAGATGTGGCCTCACTAGGGATTTATGTAATGGGAGTATAACACTCTCATCCCTTGCATCAATTCCCTGCTTAATGCATGCTAATACCTTGTTTGCCTTCTTTGCTGCAATCCTACTTTGAGTACTGCTGCTAAGTTTGTTATCTATGGGAACGCCTAAGTCTTTTTCCAGTAGAGAATCCCCTAATTTTACCCCATTTAGTGTGTAGGTGGTATTTTTGTTCTTGCTACCAAAGTGCATTACCTTACACTTGTCTGTATTGAACCTCATTCTCCATTTTGCTGCCGATGCTTCCAGTTTAAATAAGTTGTTCTTAAGAGGCTCAGCATCCCCCTCCGTATTTATAACCTTACACAGTTTGGTATCATCTGCAAAAATTGATACCATGCTCTCTAGACCTACTGCTAGATCATTTATGAAAATGTTGAACAATAGTGGGCCAAGTACAGACCCTTGTGGCACTCCACTTAGTACTTCAGTCCAATTTGAAAAAGTTCCATTTACCACAACTCGGTGGTCCCTATTATCTAACCAATTAATTTTTTTATTTAAACTTTTTATTAAGGCAGCAGACAAATCATCACAACAGTACATTTCCAAAAGAAGGGGACAAGATCATCGCATATCATATATGTCAATATAAAACATTTAAAGCACCCAAAGCATGGAAAAAAGTTGTCTGCTTATTTTTCAACATCAAAACATGTAAAAGGGGAACATTCTAACAAAACAGCTTAGGAAAATATGAAAGGAGAGAAAGAGAGGGAAGAGGAGGAAGAAAGAGAAAGGGAAAGTTATGAAATGTAGGGCAGGTGAGAGTATGTGCACAGAAAGGACGAATCCTTTGGGAGATAAGGGGGGGGGACCTTTTCAAGTAGAGATCTGAAATATGCTAGATAGACACAATACACGTAATGAGAGAAGAACTAAGTAGTTATATAAGACCGATACACAGGTGACTCCTTGAAATCATACCAGGGAAACCAGATGGCTGTACAGTTAATGGTTTTCCCTGATGAGAAGGAGATAGGGTCTTCCATATCTAAAAAGTAATCAATCTTTATAAACCATAATTTAATCGAGGGCGGTGAGGTGGACCTCCAAAGAGTTGGAATAACCGCTTTTGCAGCATTGCTAAGATGTCTCAATAGGGAGCATTTGTAGGAATGCGCGCCCACGGAGGTGTGATTGAGGAGCCAAAAACCCGGGTCCTTTGGGACTACATCCCCCACTATCAGTTCGGAACATTTTACTACCTCTGTCCAAAATGGAGTTATAAGAGGGCAGTCCCACCATATGTGCACGAAGCTCCCTGGGGCGTTTCTACATCTCCAGCAAAGATTTGAGAGAGAGGGAAACATTTTATTAAGAACAAGAGGAGTCCTATACCACCTATATATGAGTTTATAGAGAGTCTCTAGTGTTGATAAACATAAAGAGCTCGTCTGTGCGTTACTAAATACGGAATCCCAAATGATCTGTGTAGGTAGCCCTGACAGTTCCCTCTCCCAGGAAGCAATAAAGGTAGGAGGTTGCGGAAACAAGTCTTCCATGATAAGCGCGTAAATTTGAGAGATAGTATGTGTAGGAGAACTAGGAGAGACGCACATTTTTTCAAATACGGTGAGAGCTCTAGTTATGTCAGAAAAGTTCTTGGAAGATGTTATGAAATGGTGAACCTGCAGGAACTTCCAAAAATCAGAACTATGTATATTCCAATGAGACTGAATATCTGAGAATGAACGCATCCTACCCGAGCTCACCAGCTGACCGACCCTGAAAATCCCGGCTTCCGCCCATGGCGCAAAAGCTGTCCCATGGAGACCTGGAACAAATTCGGGATTATGGAGAAAAGAAGTTAAAGGGGACCATTTGGAGGATATATGGCTCTTAGACCTCAACGTGGCCCATAATGTAAGCGTGGGGGAGACCGTGGGGTGGGTGATCTTCGGAAGGATAGGAAGCCAAGGTACAATTTCAGTATAATGTGGGAGACAACCTTCCTCCAGAAGAACCCATTGTTTGCGATCTTTAGCCCGTGGCCATTCTAGAATCCTATTCAAATGTACTGCATGATAGTAGCTAGAAATATGTGGTAGTTGTTGCCCACCTTGATGCTTTCTCCTAAATAAAATGTCGTGTTTAAATCTAGGCGATTTGCATCCCCAAACAAATGCACGAATAAGAGTCTGGATGTCTCGGAACCAAAGTAGGGGGACGTGTATAGGGAGGGTTTGTAGAAAGAATAATATCCTAGGAAGGGCATTCATTTTGACAACATTGATCCTGCCAAACCACGATAATTGCAATTTCCTCCACCTCTGGAAGTCTAGGCGAAGCTTCGCCAACAGGGGGCTAAAATTCAGGGAGAACAATTTGGATAAGTCGTTGGACAGTAGCACCCCCAAATATTTTAATTTGTGGTCGTGCCAAGTAAAAGGGAAGGAACGTTTTAAACCCTCTACTACATCAGGAGAGGTAGTTAAGTTCATGGCAATAGATTTGGAATAGTTTATTTTAAAATTAGAGAGGGCTCCAAACTTCTCAAATTCTACCATCAGATTTGGTAATGAGGTGACTGGTTTTGAAATTATAGCGAGCAAGTCGTCGGCATATAAAGCCAATTTGTATTCAGTCCCCTTTATCAGCAAGCCAGAAATATTTGGATTGGCCCTAATGCTGCGAGCTAATGTTTCCATGCAAAGGACAAAAAGCAACGGGGATAGTGGGCAACCTTGTCGCGTGCCGTTGGTAATAGAAAAAGAATCAGAAAGGGAGCCATTAATCCTGATTTTGGCGGATGGGGAAGCATAAAGAGATAGGATTCTATGAAGACAGGTATTGCCAAGCCCTAGATGTTTCAGTATGCCAGACAAAAAGTCCCAGTCCACCCTGTCAAATGCTTTTTCAGCATTGGTCGACAGCATGATTGAGGGGGACGTAATCTGGCCAGCATAGTGAATCATATTGAGCACTTTAGAGGTGTTATCTCTGGCTTCATGGCCTAGAACAAATCCAGCCTGATCTCCATGAATCAAACCGGGCAATAATAGTTTAAGGCGATTTGCAATTAGTTTGGCAAAAAGTTTTATGTCTATGTTCAATAGCGAAATTGGCCGATAGCTAGAGCAAAGACTGGGATCTTTGCCCTCCTTAGGTAAAACTACAATGTGGGCTTCGAGAGATTGCGGGGAAAAGGGCAATTGTTCTGATACAGTGTTAAATGCTCTCGTGAGAAGAGGGACCAATTTCTCCTTGAAAGCATTATAATATGCAATGGTATACCCATAAGGGCCTGGACTCTTGCCATTGGGAGAAGAGTCAATGATTTTCATAACCTCCTCAGTAGAGAAAGGGGCGTCTATATCTTCTACCTCTTTTGTGGACAGCGTAGGGAAGTCTAAGGCCTGCAAGTAGTCAGCTATGGCTGTTCGGTGGGACAGCTTATCAACTCTTCCAGTCGAACCGGAAAGGTTGTACAAGGTGGAATAGTATGCCTGAAAGGCCCTAGCAATATGAGGTGTTTCATGTTGGGGCTGACCTTGACTATCTTTAATTGTATGAATAAAAGTGAGTGCACGTTGTTCTCTGAGGGCTTTGGCCAGTAATTTCACGGGATGTTACCCCATTGATGGTATCTGCTACGGCACTTTCTATATGAAAATTTTACTCTATCAGAGAGTAGTTTATTCAGATCGGCCCTGGCAGCCTCAAGATCTGCATAATGTTGTGAGTTTTGGGATTTCTTATGTAAAAGCTCGAGAGATTTTACATAACCCTCTGCCTTTTACGGAAAGAGCCTATCTGGACACAAACCCCTCTAATGACACATTTATGCGCCTCCCAGACCGAGACCTTAGATATGTCATCTAGGTCATTAGTACAGATATAGGAGTCTAAGGCGTTGTCAATTTGAGACCGACACTCTGCTTCCTGTAAAAAAGTGTTGTTAAAACGCCAGGACCATTGGCGGCGTGTACAGGGTGGAAGGCGTAATGTGAGGTTAACGGGGGCATGGTCTGACCACACAATTTGTCCTACAGAGGCATCAGACAGAAGATGTAGGTGTCGGTGGCTCAAAAACAAATAATCAATTCTGGAGTATGTCTGATGTGGGTGCGAGAAAAAGGAATAATCTACCTCCGCAGGATGTGTCAGTCTCCATGTGTCAATCAGCTGGTGGTCGAGCAAGGTGCGTCTCACCCCCCTATGCTCCCTCTCTGGCCTGCAAGAAATCTTTTTAGAGTTGTCATGAAGGGGATCAAGAGTCCAATTTAAGTCGCCTCCCATTACTACCACCCCTTCTAGGAGAGACTCAGCAATTTCCAAAACCGAGGACAAAAAGGAAGGTTGTTTAGCATTGGGAGCATATACGTTCAAAAAAGAAAAGCGTTGGCAATATATATCGCATTTTAACAGCAACCCCTACCTTCAGCTAGTCTATGGGAAGTAACATTAAGGATAGGCAGGTGGCGAGACAGTAAAACAGCCACACCTAATGTCTTGCCGGAAGGATTATTAGACAGGAAAACATGAGGATAGTAGTGACATTTCAAAGACGGCACATGTCCCATCTTAAAATGCGTTTCCTGAATAAAAGCAACGTCTACTCTCTCATCTCTAAGCCATTTGAGGAGTTTAGACCTTTTCTCAGGAACATTCAACCCTTTAACATTAAAGGTAGTGACATGTAAATCATTCAATCCCATTGTTACAGCAGACCTAAGAGATTAATAACTGTCATCCCTACAACAGGCACTTGAGGGGGGAAAGGAAGAACAGCAAGGAAAAGAAATAGAAAGAGAAGGAAATCAGAGAAAGGAGGAAAAGAAGATGCAGTGTGGAAAGCCAAACCACAAAGTACTACGATATTTAACAAAGATGATAACAATAGTAGAAAAAGGACAGCTGCAAAAAGGACAGGAGCGGAATCCTGCCGACTCCCAGCCCAAAGAGACGAGGGATGCTGCATAATGGGGTCCTACGGGGGGCCAAGGACAGCGACCATCCACAATATAGAAGCTAATCTAATATGAGTATTACCAAGGAGTGCGCATAGGCACAGAGTGAAACGTATAGAAAAAAAACAAAAAATATAGTCTATAAACCTTTTAGCAAAGTTTCATGAAAGCTGAACAATTATATAAATGAGTATCGTCACGGAAATAAAGAACGCAGCTTAAACAAAATCAAAGTAACATACCAACGATACCCCATCACACATCTATGAAACCATTACAACATTGCAAAAACCGATCTCACATGTGAGCAACATACAACAACATTTAAGGGGAAAAAAAATCAAGAGTAACAAGAGAATTCACGTCAACACGAGACGAAACCCCCCCTTCATGGAGGCTCAGAGGAATGGGAACCAGCAGGAGTAGACCCCCGCATCCGCGGGGAGCGCACTTCTTGCCACGCGTCGTCCGGAGGAATCACAACAGGCAAATCTGGCAGGTGGTGAAAAGCTTCCCAATCAGGTAGCTGCACCGGAGGTATACCCAATGTCGTGAAGAAGGCCTGTAAGTTCGAAGGTCTGGAGAGACTCGCAACTTTGCCACTATGAGAAACCTGAAGGGAAAAAGGGAAGCCCCATCTGTATTTCAGTTCAAGTTTCCTAAGGGAATCCGTGAGAGGCTTCAAGGCTCGACGCTGCTGCAAGGTCGGCCATGCGAGATCAGGAAATAACTGAATCTTGTCTCCTTGAAAGTCAATACTATCCAGCTGACGGGCCGACCTCATTATTTCCTCTTTTTGGACATAATAGTGGAGCCTGCAAATCACATTGCGTGGTCTGTCAGACGACAAGCCGTGAGGGCGGAGGGCACGGTGTGCTCTATCAAATATAATGTCCTTGTTTGGATCCAGGTCAATAAGTTCTCCAAATATTGTAGTTAAAGCATTCGTCAGGTCAGCCTGTTGGACGCTCTTGGGTAGGCCCCTGACCCTGATATTATTTCGCCGGCCGCCATTATCCATATCTTCGATACGTGATTTGAGAAAAGAGATATCACCCCTCTGATGAGAAACCACCTCCCGAAATTTAGTAAGGGTATCCATGCTAGACGACTCATGGCGTTCCAGTATATCTACACAGGCCACAATTTGAGATATGTCTTGTCGAAGCGCTGCCTCTTCCTGAGTGATGGTGGAAAGCAAGCGGGTCTCCAAGGCCGAAAAATCTTGTTTCGTGGGAAGTGATTTAACATGAGATAGGATCTCGCTAATCTCTGCAGACACAGAGGAGGCCTGTGGAGGCTGCGGATTCCCAGGGGACGACATATCGTTTACCAGACCGTGTAGAATCGGGGAGGCCGGGACAGTAGAGGAAGCGGCAGGGTTTGAGGTTGGAGTAGTTAAGAACTGACGTAGGTCCGACGAATGTCGGGTAGCGGGGGATGGGATCGCGTCCGGTTTGGTCTTGGCCTTTTTTTATTTTATCCCTCTCACCATGAGATCGGTCTTCAAATAAGGCAGTGCAGTATTACACTTTCACATAACCTCGGCACTATAAAAACACGTGGATCGTCGTCGTGTAAAAGCCCCCACGCGGCCTTAGGGCGACATCAGGCAGGCAGACACATAGCTAGGTAGCTATACGGCTATTCACAGCGACATAACATCAAGGCTTGATCCAGTCTGGGTGTAGATACTGGATATCAGGCGATAGAAAGTATGCAGCTGTAACACCGCTCTTCAGGCTCCGTGGTCCCCCCTGACCAGGAGGGTCAAACTATATATGGATGGCAGCAGTGGGTGAAGATTCAGTTATAGCTCCGGTAGGAGCAAGGAGCTAATTGTAGCAAGCAAAAAACGCACCAGGGCTGCTGGCCGTATGTGGGCTGCAGTGAGGTCACCACCTCTGACACAGTGTATAGCCCTATTTTCATTCCCCCCCTCCCCCCGCCGGAGCCCCACAGACCACGAGTCTGAGGATCGTACTCACTTCTGGGGACCAGCGGGAGAGAGACAGCAGGGAACAGGAGTGCTGCAAAGATGGCCACCGGGCGTCTGTCGGCCCCATCTCGCGCGGCAAGTCTCGGGATCCCCGGGCAGCGGAGGTAAGCAGCGGGCAGCGGGGAGCATCTCTTAGCCGCGGCTGGCGGCGGTAAGAAGATCGGAGGTCCTGGAGAGGTCCGCGGCCCGATTCAGAAGGCGCTGGAGCTGCTGCCGGTCCGGGGAGGAAATCAAGGCCCCGGCTTGTATGAGCCCTGTAGGCCGCAACCCACAGGAGCGGTGAAAACCACTCCCCGATTCCGCGAACAGGGACACTGCAGATGGAACAGGAGGGACAGGGGGGCAGCTGAGGACACCAAGGGAGCCCAGAGAGGGGGTATGTAGAGAGAAAGGAGCCCCGGATCGCAGGAGCTTTCTCAGTTCGTGTCTGCCACCTTCCGCAGCCAGGCCACGCTCCCATCTAACCAATTTCTAACCCAAGTGCATATTGTGCTCCCTAGCCCCAGTTCTTGTAACTTATAGGTAAGTCTCATGTGAGGTACTGTGTTGAAAAGCTTTAGCAAGTCTACAAAGATTACATCTACCTCCTTACCCTGGTCTAGGTTCACACTAACTGTTTCATAAAAGCCTAACAAGTTTGTTTGACATGATCTGTCCTTCAAAAATCCATGTTGGTTCCTAATAATAACCTTATTGCTTGAAGGAAATTCTGTATACTATCCCTTAAAATACCTTTCAGTCCTTTCCCCATTATAGATGTAAGACTAACTGGTCTACAGTTACAAGGTTCAAATTTACTTCTCTTTTTGAATATCTGCACTACTTCCGCTAAACGCCAGTCTTTGGGAGCCATGCCTGATGTAAGCGAGTCGTTAAAAATAAAAAATAGCGGTCTTGCTAGTTTGGAGTGTAGTTCCATGAGAACCCTAGGGTGAATTCCGTCTGGACCAGGTGACTTATTAATCTTAATTTTTTTAATCAGTCACAGACTACTTCCTATCTTAAAGAAGCACTTAGCAGTATATTTTCCTCTCTTGTAAATACAGATGAGAAAAACTCATTTAATTTTTCCGCTATGTCATTATCGTCTTTGATTAAGATGCCCAAATAGTTTTTTTAAAGGGCTTATACTCTCCTTCTTTAATCTTTTGCTGTTGATGTATTTAAAAAAACTACTTGGGGTTTGATTTACTTTCCTATGCTACTAGCTTTTCAGTTTCTATTTTAGCTGCTCTTATTTCTTTTTTGCATATTTTGTTACAATCCTTGGAATGACTCCACTTTCCCGTCTGATTTAATTTTTTTGAATGCTTGCCTCTTTTTTCCCATTAGTTTCTTAATCTTTTTGTTAAGCCACATTGGTTTTGGATTTATTAGTCCTTTGTTTGCTGCCCAAGGGAATAAATTTACGAGTATAATTTATCTAGCAGCGTTTTTAATACCTCCCATTTCTCCGTAGTATTTTTTCCTTGAAACAAAATTTCCCATTCAATGTCCCTTAGAGCATCACTCAACATGCCAAAGTTAGCATTGCTAAAGTTTAGAGTCCTAGTTGAGCCTATATAGGACTGCTTATGAAAACTGATATTGAATGTGACCATATTGTGGTTGCTGTTTCCCATGGGCTACCCATATCAATTCCCCATTGTTTGTCAATACAGGTCTAAAATTGCATTGTACCTAGTTGGTTCCTCGATTAGTTGATATAAGTAGTAGTATTTAGTGTGTTTAAAAACCTATTACCCCTAGCAGTATCACATGAATCATTTGTCCAATTGATCTCCGAATAGTTAAAATCTTCCATCACTATTATGTCTCCCAATCCGGATGCTTTTTAAATTTGTTTCAGTAACAATTCTTCATCAGACACATTAATACCAGGCGGTATTTACAGTCCCCTCATAAATATCTTCCCGTATATCAGGGTTTAAAAATGGCTTTACGTAAAGACATTCCCCTCCACCCCGTTTGTTTAATCTGTCTCTCCTGAACAGCGTATAACCCTCCAGATTGACTGTCCAATCATGAGATTCATCCCACCAAGTTTCAGTAATGCCTATACTATCATACTGTTTGCTTGCTGCAAGGACTTCTAGTTCCCCCTTTTTCCTGTAAGGCTTCTAGCATTTACATACATACAATTAAGATAAGTATTCCCCCATGTGTTAGAGACATGATTTCCTACATGCAGTATTGATGACCCATAATCGTCGTTAGTTAGTGTTTTGGCGATATCCTCGTTAGCACCCTTGCTGGCTGCTCTTTCCCTCCCCCTACTCCACCCCCATTTAGTACACTACCTCTATCCTTACTATTCTCACTGCATGACCCGTAGTTTCTAGCTACACCTTCCCCCCAGGCACTCAGTTTAAATTCTCCTCTAACCTTCTAACCACCCTTTCCCCCAGCACTGCTGCCCCCCTCCTCATTCAGGTGCAATCCGTCACAACAAAAAAGGTGGCGCCTGACTGAGAAGTCCACCCAGTGTTCCAGGAACACAAACCCCTCTTTCCTACACTAGTCTCTAAACCACACATTAACCTCCCTAAACTCCCTCTGCCTCCCTGGGCTAGCACTTGGCACAGGTAATATTTCAGAGAATATTACCTTAGATGTCCTTGCCATTCGTTTCTGGCCTAGGTCCCTATAATCTTTTTTAAGGACATCCCACCTCCCACTAACTGTTTTTGGTGCCAATGTGCACCAAGACTGCTGGGTAGTTCCTAGGCCCTCCCAACAATCTTTCTACCCCGTCTGCGATGTGCCGTACCCGAGCACCAGAGAGACAACAGACTGTACAGTGATTATGGTCCCGGTAGCAGATTGCCCTATCTGTCTTCCTGATAACAGAATCCCCTATCACAACAATGTGACTAGGTACTTCTCTTTCTTTTATCCCATCAGTGCCGGAGGGACCGCTCCTCCGGTTCCATGAGGGAACAGTCTCCTCCAGCTCCGTCATTTCCTCACTATCATCCACCGAATCTTTGTCCAATCTGGCAAATTTATTGGGGTTTGGTAGTTCAGAGATGTCGCGCTTCCCCCTCTTTTTCTTCCTTCTAACTGTGACCCAACTGGCTACCTGGTTGTCCTTATCTACCGGTATCCCCCCTCCCTGCAACTCTTCCACCGTTCTATCGAAGCTTTGCTCGAGATTGTGAATATCTCTCAGTGTTGTAATGGTCTGCTCTAGATCAGTTACCTGGGCTTCCAGAGCAGCCTTTCGCAAACACCTCGCGCAGATGTATTTGCACTAGGACGGTTGCTCCAGGTGCTCATACGTCATGCACGACATGCACTGAGTGAGATTCTCAATCACGGCCTCACCCATTTGATTAACGACTCTAACTCTCTATTACCTTCTGGAAAAAAAATCCACATTACAAACAATACAATCTAACAGGGACGTGCAGTCAGGGGAGACAGGGGAGGCAGTGCCTCCCCTGTCATTATGATTAAAATAATAGAAAGAAGATACATAAGACACATATTCTGTGTCATATGTATTGTACCCTCTTTATATTAATTTAATCATTTTAGCCCATCTAATACGTTTGGGAGGCACTGACAGCTTGTGCCTCCCGTAGCTAGTGATAACGGGACAAAGCGGGGGGGCGGGGCCATGCGCTGGGCTGGAAAAGCCCATTGCAAAAAGTCTAGAATGCGGCACTTATACAAGTGCCTCGCTGGCAGGGAAGCACGCCCCTGCTAGCGAGGCACCTGTGATTGGACATCGGATCCAGTGCTGGATCCGCTGGTCCAATCACATAGACGCGGCCGGGAGAAGCGGCGCCGGGACCATTCATACTGCTCCAGCTGCGGCGGCGCCGGGATGCCCAGGAGTCCATGCGGGGCTGACTTCATTAAGAGCAGCTCCCCCTCCCTGCCTCCTTACTCACAGTGTCCTTGCTGTTGCTGCCGCTGCTGGTCCGGCGCCTGTCACACACAGGCAGAGCCTGAAGACAGTGAGTGCAGCAGCAGCGGTACAGGGAGGAGGGGGAGAGCGGAACGGAAGATCTTCCTACTGTAATCTAGGTAAAGTGTTTTCCGTGTCCCCCCCTCCCCCTACTAGCTAATGTGTGTGTTCCATGTCCCTCCCTCCCCCTACTAGCTAATGTGTGTGTTCCATGTCCCCCCTTCCCCCTACTAGCTAATGTGTGTGTGGTATGTCCCCCCCCTCCCCTATTAGCTAATGTGTGTGTTCCATGTCCCCCCCTACTAGCTAATGTGTGTGTTCCATGTCCCCCCTTCCCCCTACTAGCTAATGTGTGTGTGGCATGTCCCCCCCCCCTCCCCCTACTAGCTAATGTGTGTGTTCCATGTCCCCCCCTCCCCCTACTAGCTAATGTGTGTGTTCCATGTCCCCCCCTCCCCCTACTAGCTAATGTGTGTGTGGCATGTCTTTCTCTCCCTGTCGTCAATCTCTCTCCCTGCTGTCACTATTGTCACTCTCTCTCTCTCCCTGCTGTCACTGTCGTCTCTCTCCCTGCTGTCACTGTCGTCTCTCTCCCTACTGTCACTGTCGTCTCTCTCCCTGCTGTCACTATTGTCACTCTCTCTCTCTCCCTGCTGTCACTGTCGTCTCTCTCCCTGCTGTCACTATCGTCACTCTCTCTCCCTGCTGTCACTCTCTCTCCCTGCTGTCACTGTCGTCACTCTCTCTCCCTGCTGTCACTATCGTCACTCTCTCTCTCCCTGCTGTCACTCTCTCTCCCTGCTGTCACTGTCGTCACTCTCTCTCCCTGTCGTCACTCTGGCTCTCCCTGTCGTCACTCTGGCTCTCCCTGTCGTCACTCTGGCTCTCCCTGCTATCACAATTTCAGCTCATTCAGTGTGCTACAATGTGACTTTCGGCTCATTCAGTGTGCTACAATGTGACTTTCGGCTCATTCAGTGTGCTACAATGTGAATATCGGATCATTCATTGTGCTACAATGTGAATTTCGGCTCATTCATTGTGCTACAATGTGAATTTCGGCTCATTCATTGTGCTACAATGTGACTTTCGGCTCATTCATTGTGCTACAATGTGAATTTCGGCTCATTCATTGTGCTACAATGTGACTTTCGGCTCATTCAGTGTGCTACAATGTGAATTTCGGCTCATTCATTGTGCTACAATGTGAATTTCGGCTCATTCAGTGTGCTACAATGTAAATGTCGGCTCATTCAGTGTGCTACAATGTGAATTTCGGCTCATTCAGTGTGCTACAATGTAAATGTCGGGTCATTCAGTGTGCTACAGTGTGAATTTGGGCTCATTCAGTGTGCTACAGTGTGAATGTCGGCTCATTCAGTGTGTTACAATGTGAATTTCGGCTCATTCAGTGTGCTATAATGTGAATTTTGGCTCATTCAGTGTGCTACAGTGTGAATTTGGGCTCATTCAGTGTGCTATAATGTGAATTTCGGCTCATTCAGTGTGCTACAAGGTGAATTTTGGCTCATTCAGTGTGCTACAATGTGAATTTTGGCTCATTCAGTGTGCTACAATGTGAATTTCGGCTCATTCAGTGTGCTACAATGTGACTTTCGGCTCATTCAGTGTGCTACAATGTGAATTTCGGCTCATTCAGTGTGCTACAATGTGAATGTCGGCTCATTCAGTGTGCTACAATGTGACTTTCGGCTCATCCAGTGTGCTACAATGTGACTTTCGGCTCATTCAGTGTGCTACAATGTGACTTTCGGCTCATTCAGTGTGCTACAATGTGACTTTCGGCTCATTCAGTGTGCTACAATGTGAATTTCGGCTCATTCAGTGTGCTATAATGTGAATTTCGTCTCATTCAGTGTGTTACAATGTGAATGTCGGCTCATTCAGTGTGCTACAATGTGAATGTCGGCTCATTCAGTGTGCTACAATGTGAATTTCGGCTCGTACCATGTGCTATAATGTGAATTTCGGCTCATTCAGTGTGCTATAATGTGAATTTCGTCTCATTCAGTGTGCTACAATATGAATGTCGGCTCATTCAGTGTGCTACAATGTGAATTTCGGCTCGTACCATGTGCTATAATGTGAATTTCGGCTCCTACCGTGTGCTACAAGGTAAAAGGGGCACCAGTACTAGATAGTATAAGGGGTTCTACTACACTGGACACGCCACCTATTGGGTGACCACGCCCCCTTTTCTGGAGCGTGCGCGCCTTCGGCGCGCACATACTTGCATCCTTAACTGTTGCATACCCCCACTTCAAAATTTCCACTTCAAACACTATATATATATATATATATATATATATATATAAAAAATAGCAGTGCCTCCCCAGCCAATGACCTCACCGCACGTCACTGCAATCTAAGCAATATGATACTGTATTATGGCCTAGCTGTGACGAGAAATAATATTCACAACAGAACAGAAATTGGTAGTTCAATCAAGGACAAGGGGAGAGAGAATAGAAGAAAAAAAAACAATCACTTATACAATAAAGTAGGAAAGCTAATTCTTATCCCTTCTCCCTCCAGTTTCTTCTTCCCTTGCAGTTGCTCTGACTCACTGCACCTCCTTCCCACTCGCTTATGTGCACCCGGCTTCCGGCACTTCACCCGCTCCTCTTTCACAGTCCACAGGCCAGTCTCTCCACCTACCAGTCACACCGACCTGCAGCATTCCTGCACCTTGCGCCCGGCACTCGATTCACACTTATCCCGGCTCTTTAAAAAACAACAACTTGCCAATCCATGCACCCGAGTTCCTTGCTCCTGTAGCCGGCACCAGCGCCTGCAGCCCGCTCCGTCCAACACGTGCTACGTGCACGCCCGTTACTGCCATCACTTCCGGTTCTCCGTGTGTCCCGGACAGCAGCAGCGTCTACAGCTACACAGCGTCTCAGCGTGCTCACGATCAGATGCAACAGCGGATCAAAGAAGCTGGCAGGAGTCGTCTTTTTACACCTTCTGTGGCACAGCTGCTGTGTCAGACACGGTGGCAGTGACAATAGTGTCCACCTCTGAATCAGCCCCACAGTATGTAAATGTTTGTTTCTGTAGAGTGATGGGTGGACTCACTAGGCTGTGGATATCCTAGATCTTGATGCTCGGGGTAGTATGGCTTAACACTTCAGGGGCCAGTGGTGGTGGTTCCGGTATGAATGGTCGACCATGTTATGGTCGACAGTCATTAGGTCGACCACTATTGGTCGACATTGACATGGTCGACATGGACACATGGTCGACACATGAAAATGGTCGACACATATAAGGTCGACATATGAAAAGGTCGACATGCGTTTTTTAACTTTTTTTGGTGTCGTTTTTTGCGTAAAGTGACTGGGAACCCCAATTAGTGCACCGCGTCCCCTCGCATGGCTCGATTCGCTCGCCATGCTTTGGGCATGGTGCCTTCGCTCCACTACCGCTTCGCTCGGCACACTTTACCGTTCCAATCGTAGTCCATGTGGATCGTAAAGTATGGAAAAGTTCCCCAAAAGAAAAAAAAGTTAAAAAACTCATGTCGACCTTTCATGCGTCAACCATTTTCATGTGTCGACCATGTGTCCATGTCGACCATGTCAATGTCGACCAATAGTGGTCGACCTAATGACTGTTGACCATAACATGGTCGGCCATGTGAACGGATACCAGTGGTGGTGGTGGATGAATGCAACTATAAGATGGAAATAATAGTTGATAATCTAATGAAACAGTAACAATAGAAATCCATTAAGAAAGTTGTCATTCAGTAATATCAAACTGGAAGTCTGGAGAGAAGTAATTAAGGGGGTCATTCCGAGTTGTTCGCTCGTTATATTTTTTTCGCAACGGAGCGATTAGTCGCTAATGCGCATGCGCAATGCCCGCAGTGCGACTGCGCCAAGTAAATTTGCTTTGCAGTTAGGTATTTTACTCACGGCATTACGAGGTTTTTTCTTCGTTCTGGTGATCGTAATGTGATTGACAGGAAGTGGGTATTTCTGGGCGGAAACTGGCCGTTTTATGGGTGTGTGCAAAAAAACGCTACCGTTTCTGGGAAAAACGCGGGAGTGGCTGGAGAAACGGAGGAGTGTCTGTCCGAACGCTGGGAGTGTTTGTGACGTCAAACCAGGACCGAAACTGACTGAACTGATCGCAGTTGCCGAGTAAGTGTGGAGCTACTCAGAAACTGCTAAGAAGTGTCTATTCGCAATTTTGCTAATCTTTCGTTCGCAATTTTGATAAGCTAAGATTCACTCCCAGTAGGCGGCGGCTTAGCGTGTGCAAAGCTGCTAAAAGCAGCTTGCGAGCGAACAACTCGGAATGAGGGCCAAAGTCTAATGCATAATATTAGTAACTTGGGTAGAGGATGGATAAAGAAGAAATAATCAAAAGAAAGGTATGTATAGTGACAATAAAAAACATATTCTCCTGTGTAGTACTGTAGATATTGGAATGTGTTGGTACTGTAGGTAAGTTATATGAAGTAGTATAATGAAGATTAGGATAAGAGGCATGGGAAGAAGTTGGTTGATAAAAATAGATGAATAATATATAACGTAAAGTAGATTAAAAACAACATTGGATACTAAATTATATGGATAATAATAGTGATGAGCGGGTTCGGTTCCTCGGAATCCGAACCCGCCCGAACTTCAGCTTTTTTTACACGGATCCGAGCGACTTGGATCTTCCCGCCTTGCTCGGTTAACCCGAGCGCGCCCGAACGTCATCATGACGCTGTCGGATTCTCGCGAGGCTCGGATTCTATCGCGAGACTCGGATTCTATATAAGGAGCCGCGCGTCGCCGCCATTTTACACGTGCATTGAGATTGATAGTGAGAGGACGTGGCTGGCGTCCTCTCCGTTTAGAGAAGAAATAGATAGGAGAGTGAGAGTGAGACAGTGACACTTCATTTACTGGAGCTTAGGAGGAGTACTCAGACAGAGAGTGCAGAATTTTGCGGATAGTATTAGTTAGTTATACTAGTGACAGAGTGAGACAGTGACACTTCATTTACTGGAGCTTAGGAGGAGTATTTAGACAGAGAGTGCAGAATTTTGCTGATAGTATTAGTTAGTTATACTAGTGACTGACCAGTGACCACCAGTGCAGTTTTATATTATTTAATATAATCCGTTCTCTGCCTGAAAAAACGATACACAGTGACTCAGTCACATACCATATCTGTGCTCAGCCCAGTGTGCTGCTGCATCATCTATGTATAATATCTGACTGTGCTCACACAGCTTAATTGTGGGGGAGACTGGGGAGCAGTTAGGTTATAGCAGGAGCCAGGAGTACATATTAAAATTAAACAGTGCACACTTTTTTTCTGCAGGAGTGCCACTGCCAGTGTGACTGACCAGTGACCTGACCACCAGTATATAGTATACTATATTGTATTGTGAATGTCTGCCTGTAAAAGTTAAACACACGTCGTGTGACTTGTGTGGTGTTTTTTTATTCTATAAAATAAAAAACTCATTCTGCTGACAGACAGTGTCCAGCAGGTCCGTCATTATATAATATATACCTGTCCGGCTGCAGTAGTGATATATATATATTTTTTATATCATTATTTATCATCCAGTCGCAGCAGACACAGTACGGTAGTTCACGGCTGTAGCTACCTCTGTGTCGGCACTCGGCAGTCCATCCATAATTGTATACCACCTACCCGTGTTTTTTTCTTTCTTTCTTCTTTATACATACTACATCTCATTATCATCCAGTCTATATTAGCAGCAGACACAGTACAGTACGGTAGTCCACGGCTGTAGCTACCTCTGTGTCGGCACTCGGCAGTCCGTCCATAATTGTATACCACCTACCCGTGGTTTTTTTTCTTTCTTCTTTATACATACTACATCTCATTATCAACCAGTCTATATTAGCAGCAGACACAGTACGGTAGTCCACGGCTGTAGCTACCTCTGTGTCGGCACTCGGCAGTCCATCCATAATTGTATACCACCTACCCGTGGTTTTTTTTTCTTTCTTCTTTATACATACTACATGTCATTATCATCCAGTCTATATTAGCAGCAGACACAGTACAGTACGGTAGTCCACGGCTGTAGCTACCTCTGTGTCGGCACTCGGCAGTCCATCCATAATTGTATACCACCTACCCGTGGTTTTTTTTTCTTTCTTCTTTATACATACATACTACATCTCTTTATCAACCAGTCTATATTAGCAGCAGACACAGTACGGTAGTCCACGGCTGTAGCTACCTCTGTGTCGGCACTCGGCAGTCCATCCATAATTGTATACCACCTACCCGTGGTTTTTTTTTCTTTCTTCTTTATACATACATACTACATCTCTTTATCAACCAGTCTATATTAGCAGCAGACACAGTACGGTAGTCCACGGCTGTAGCTACCTCTGTGTCGGCACTCGGCAGTCCGTCCATAATTGTATACCACCTACCCGTGTTTTTTTTTTCTTTCTTCTTTATACATACATACTACATCTCTTTATCAACCAGTCTATATTAGCAGCAGACACAGTACGGTAGTCCACGGCTGTAGCTACCTCTGTGTCGGCACTCGGCAGTCCATCCATAATTGTATACCACCTACCCGTGGTTTTTTTTTTCTTTCTTCTTTATACATACTACATCTCATTATTATCCAGTCTATATTAGCAGCAGACACAGTACAGTACGGTAGTCCACGGCTGTAGCTACCTCTGTGTCGGCACTCGGCAGTCCATCCATAATTGTATACCACCTACCCGTGGTTTTTTTTTCTTTCTTCTTTATACATACATACTACATCTCTTTATCAACCAGTCTATATTAGCAGCAGACACAGTACGGTAGTCCACGGCTGTAGCTACCTCTGTGTCGGCACTCCGTCCATAATTGTATACCACCTACCCGTGGTTTTTTTTTCTTTCTTCTTTATACATACATACTACATCTCTTTATCAACCAGTCTATATTAGCAGCAGACACAGTACGGTAGTCCACGGCTGTAGCTACCTCTGTGTCGGCACTCGGCAGTCCATCCATAATTGTATACCACCTACCCGTGGTTTTTTTTTCTTTCTTCTTTATACATACTACATCTCATTATTATCCAGTCTATATTAGCAGCAGACACAGTACAGTACGGTAGTCCACGGCTGTAGCTACCTCTGTGTCGGCACTCGGCAGTCCACCCATAATTGTATACTAGTATCCATCCATCTCCATTGTTTACCTGAGGTGCCTTTTAGTTGTGCCTATTAAAATATGGAGAACAAAAATGTTGAGGTTCCAAAATTAGGGAAAGATCAAGATCCACTTCCACCTCGTGCTGAAGCTGCTGCCACTAGTCATGGCCGAGACGATGAAATGCCAGCAACGTCGTCTGCCAAGGCCGATGCCCAATGGCATAGTACAGAGCATGTCAAATCCAAAACACCAAATATCAGTAAAAAAAGGACTCCAAAACCTAAAATAAAATTGTCGGAGGAGAAGCGTAAACTTGCCAATATGCCATTTACCACAGGGAGTGGCAAGGAACGGCTGAGGCCCTGGCCTATGTTCATGGCTAGTGGTTCAGCTTCACATGAGGATGGAGGCACTCAGCCTCTCGCTAGAAAAATGAAAAGACTCAAGCTGGCAAAAGCAGTAGCACCGCAAAGAACTGTGCGTTCTTCGAAATCCCAAATCCACAAGGAGAGTCCAATTGTGTCGGTTGCGATGCCTGACCTTCCCAACACTGGACGTGAAGAGCATGCGCCTTCCACCATTTGCACGCCCCCTGCAAGTGCTGGAAGGAGCACCCGCAGTCCAGTTCCTGATAGTCAGATTGAAGATGTCAGTGTTGAAGTACACCAGGATGAGGAGGATATGGGTGTTGCTGGCGCTGGGGAGGAAATTGACCAGGAGGATTCTGATGGTGAGGTGGTTTGTTTAAGTCAGGCCCCCGGGGAGACACCTGTTGTCCGTGGGAGGAATATGGCCGTTGACATGCCTGGTGAAAATACCAAAAAAATCAGCTCTTCGGTGTGGAAGTATTTCACCAGAAATGCGGACAACATTTGTCAAGCCGTGTGTTCCCTTTGTCAAGCTGTAATAAGTAGGGGTAAGGACGTTAACCACCTCGGAACATCCTCCCTTATACGTCACCTGCAGCGCATTCATAATAAGTCAGTGACAAGTTCAAAAACTTTGGCCGACAGCGGAAGCAGTCCACTGACCAGTAAATCCCTTCCTCTTGTAACCAAGCTCACGCAAACCACCCCACCAACTCCCTCAGTGTCAATTTCCTCCTTCCCCAGGAATGCCAATAGTCCTGCAGGCCATGTCACTGGCAATTCCGACGAGTCCTCTCCTGCCTGGGATTCCTCCGATGCATCCTTGCGTGTAACGCCTACTGCTGCTGGCGCTGCTGTTGTTGCTGCTGGGAGTCGATGGTCATCCCAGAGGGGAAGTCGTAAGCCCACTTGTACTACTTCCAGTAAGCAATTGACTGTCCAACAGTCCTTTGCGAGGAAGATGAAATATCACAGCAGTCATCCTGCTGCAAAGCGGATAACTGAGGCCTTGACAACTATGTTGGTGTTAGACGTGCGTCCGGTATCCGCCGTTAGTTCACAGGGAACTAGACAATTTATTGAGGCAGTGTGCCCCCGTTACCAAATACCATCTAGGTTCCACTTCTCTAGGCAGGCGATACCGAGAATGTACACGGACGTCAGAAAAAGACTCACCAGTGTCCTAAAAAATGCAGTTGTACCCAATGTCCACTTAACCACGGACATGTGGACAAGTGGAGCAGGGCAGGGTCAGGACTATATGACTGTGACAGCCCACTGGGTAGATGTATGGACTCCCGCCGCAAGAACAGCAGCGGCGGCACCAGTAGCAGCATCTCGCAAACGCCAACTCTTTCCTAGGCAGGCTACGCTTTGTATCACCGCTTTCCAGAATACGCACACAGCTGAAAACCTCTTACGGCAACTGAGGAAGATCATCGCGGAATGGCTTACCCCAATTGGACTCTCCTGTGGATTTGTGGCATCGGACAACGCCAGCAATATTGTGTGTGCATTAAATATGGGCAAATTCCAGCACGTCCCATGTTTTGCACATACCTTGAATTTGGTGGTGCAGAATTTTTTAAAAAACGACAGGGGCGTGCAAGAGATGCTGTCGGTGGCCAGAAGAATTGCGGGACACTTTCGGCGTACAGGCACCACGTACAGAAGACTGGAGCACCACCAAAAACGCCTGAACCTGCCCTGCCATCATCTGAAGCAAGAAGTGGTAACGAGGTGGAATTCAACCCTCTATATGCTTCAGAGGTTGGAGGAGCAGCAAAAGGCCATTCAAGCCTATACAATTGAGCACGATATAGGAGGTGGAATGCACCTGTCTCAAGTGCAGTGGAGAATGATTTCAACGTTGTGCAAGGTTCTGATGCCCTTTGAACTTGCCACACGTGAAGTCAGTTCAGACACTGCCAGCCTGAGTCAGGTCATTCCCCTCATCAGGCTTTTGCAGAAGAAGCTGGAGACATTGAAGGAGGAGCTAACACGGAGCGATTCCGCTAGGCATGTGGGACTTGTGGATGGAGCCCTTAATTCGCTTAACAAGGATTCACGGGTGGTCAATCTGTGGAAATCAGAGCACTACATTTTGGCCACCGTGCTCGATCCTAGATTTAAAACCTACCTTGGATCTCTCTTTCCGGCAGACACAAGTCTGCTGGGGTTGAAAGACCTGCTGGTGAGAAAATTGTCAAGTCAAGCGGAACGCGACCTGTCAACATCTCCTCCTTCACATTCTCCCGCAACTGGGGGTGCGAGGAAAAGGCTCAGAATTCCGAGCCCACCCGCTGGCGGTGATGCAGGGCAGTCTGGAGCGACTGCTGATGCTGACATCTGGTCCGGACTGAAGGACCTGACAACGATTACGGACATGTCGTCTACTGTCACTGCATATGATTCTCTCAACATTGAAAGAATGGTGGAGGATTATATGAGTGACCGCATCCAAGTAGGCACGTCACACAGTCCGTACTTATACTGGCAGGAAAAAGAGGCAATTTGGAGGCCCTTGCACAAACTGGCTTTATTCTACCTAAGTTGCCCTCCCACAAGTGTGTACTCCGAAAGAGTGTTTAGTGCCGCCGCTCACCTTGTCAGCAATCGGCGTACGAGGTTACATCCAGAAAATGTGGAGAAGATGATGTTCATTAAAATGAATTATAATCAATTCCTCCGCGGAGACATTGACCAGCAGCAATTGCCTCCACAAAGTACACAGGGAGCTGAGATGGTGGATTCCAGTGGGGACGAATTGATAATCTGTGAGGAGGGGGATGTACACGGTGATATATCGGAGGATGATGATGAGGTGGACATCTTGCCTCTGTAGAGCCAGTTTGTGCAAGGAGAGATTAATTGCTTCTTTTTTGGGGGGGGTCCAAACCAACCCGTCATATCAGTCACAGTCGTGTGGCAGACCCTGTCACTGAAATGATGGGTTGGTTAAAGTGTGCATGTCCTGTTTATACAACATAAGGGTGGGTGGGAGGGCCCAAGGACAATTCCATCTTGCACCTCTTTTTTCTTTTTCTTTGCGTCATGTGCTGTTTGGGGAGGGTTTTTTGGAAGGGCCATCCTGCGTGACACTGCAGTGCCACTCCTAGATGGGCCCGGTGTTTGTGTCGGCCACTAGGGTCGCTTATCTTACTCACACAGTCAGCTACCTCATTGCGCCTCTTTTTTTCTTTGCGTCATGTGCTGTTTGGGGAGGGTTTTTTGGAAGGGACATCCTGCGTGACACTGCAGTGCCACTCCTAGATGGGCCCGGTGTTTGTGTCGGCCACTAGGGTCGCTTATCTTACTCACACAGTCAGCTACCTCATTGCGCCTCTTTTTTTCTTTGCGTCATGTGCTGTTTGGGGAGGGTTTTTTGGAAGGGACATCCTGCGTGACACTGCAGTGCCACTCCTAGATGGGCC
Source organism: Pseudophryne corroboree (assembly GCF_028390025.1). Classification (NCBI taxonomy): domain Eukaryota; kingdom Metazoa; phylum Chordata; class Amphibia; order Anura; family Myobatrachidae; genus Pseudophryne; species Pseudophryne corroboree. The sequence continues at coordinate 187,969,640 of NC_086446.1, read as the reverse complement.
CAGTGTTTGTGTCGGCCACTAGGGTCGCTTATCTTACTCACACAGTCAGCTACCTCATTGCGCCTCTTTTTTTCTTTGCGTCATGTGCTGTTTGGGGAGGGTTTTTTGGAAGGGACATCCTGCGTGACACTGCAGTGCCACTCCTAGATGGGCCCAGTGTTTGTGTCGGCCACTAGGGTCGCTTATCTTACTCACACAGTCAGCTACCTCATTGCGCCTCTTTTTTTCTTTGCGTCATGTGCTGTTTGGGGAGGGTTTTTTGGAAGGGACATCCTGCGTGACACTGCAGTGCCACTCCTAGATGGGCCCGGTGTTTGTGTCGGCCACTAGGGTCGCTTATCTTACTCACACAGTCAGCTACCTCATTGCGCCTCTTTTTTTCTTTGCGTCATGTGCTGTTTGGGGAGGGTTTTTTGGAAGGGACATCCTGCGTGACACTGCAGTGCCACTCCTAGATGGGCCCAGTGTTTGTGTCGGCCACTAGGGTCGCTTATCTTACTCACACAGTCAGCTACCTCATTGCGCCTCTTTTTTTCTTTGCGTCATGTGCTGTTTGGGGAGGGTTTTTTGGAAGGGACATCCTGCGTGACACTGCAGTGCCACTCCTAGATGGGCCCAGTGTTTGTGTCGGCCACTAGGGTCGCTTATCTTACTCACACAGTCAGCTACCTCATTGCGCCTCTTTTTTTCTTTGCGTCATGTGCTGTTTGGGGAGGGTTTTTTGGAAGGGACATCCTGCGTGACACTGCAGTGCCACTCCTAGATGGGCCCGGTGTTTGTGTCGGCCACTAGGGTCGCTTATCTTACTCACACAGCGACCTCGGTGCAAATTTTAGGACTAAAAATAATATTGTGAGGTGTGAGGTATTCAGAATAGACTGAAAATGAGTGTAAATTATGGTTTTTGAGGTTAATAATACTTTGGGATCAAAATGACCCCCAAATTCTATGATTTAAGCTGTTTTTTAGGGTTTTTTGAAAAAAACACCCGAATCCAAAACACACCCGAATCCGACAAAAAAAATTCGGTGAGGTTTTGCCAAAACGCGGTCGAACCCAAAACACGGCCGCGGAACCGAACACAAAACCAAAACCCGAAAAATTTCCGGCGCTCATCTCTAGATAATAAATACAAATCCTAGATGAGAGGAGAAGGGGCAGAGCTACAGATTTGATTGGCATTTTGGATGAAGTTCCCAACAGTAGGGGAACAGTGTATTACAGCTTTTGGGGCTGAAATTGCAATTCCCATCAACCCTGTGCTGAATAGAGCCAGGAAATGACATCAGAGTCATACTGTAGGTAGGGAAAGATTTATGCATGAGAGAGGCAGAGGAGTATGTACTGTAAGTGAAATAGCTGGAACTGAAAACCATATGCACAGAAGCCATTGGCAGCCAGAAACCAGGGTTTGCATGTCTGCTGAGCCTCTATAAAGGAGAGTGTCTCAGTCAAAGGTTACTTTCAGTGATGCCCTAACACTGTTTCAGTGCACTGATTGAGGACTCAGATCCACACACATGGCAAACTTGGTAGAAGAAGCTACTACCACTGGGCATGTGCAGCAACTCTGCTCTGTCCCTTAAACTGCATGATGTGGCGGCAGCTCTAGGAATCATATTATATACTATTGCCATAATTTGAGCCACTTGCCAAGAGGAGCCCCCCTGCATTTGCCTATGGCACAGGGCTCTTGGCACCTTTGCCCACACCACTTGTTTACACTTTTTTTTGCAAATGCTAAGGAGTCACCTATAGAAGATACTTTCACATTGGCAGATGAGTTTACCCAATATATATATATATATATATATATGCACAAACTCTCCTTTTATGTATAGATACAGAGGGCCTCATTCAGAGGTGGACGCTACACTGGCTACAGTAGCCTTCCTTTTGTGCATCACCGTGCGTTGGAGAGGAAACTGAATAAGAGGCTGGAGCTCTGGAAACTGGGAACTGCTTCTGCCACATGGGACTAGGAGTCCTAGGAGACTGAAATCCCTTTTCCACTGACAAGAAAATCCTGTGTCATTGCATCTGGGATTCTTGTCAGTGGAAATGGCTAATCAGTGACCCGGGAATTCACCCTTGTTAGTGAGCAGGGTTTTTCTTGGCAAGGACCCTGGTAAGGCTCAGCATAAATTGGTAACCTGGGTCAGTTCGACCCATTTACAGCATAGGAAGAACTGGCGCTTGGAGAGGATCTCATCTCCAAGTGCCAGGGCTGCCCCTGTGTGGAGTGACATCACCGACCCAGTAAGAAGCAGGGTCTAGCTGTCTGCCTGAAAAGGGTCTCAGCTGGATAGCATCCGGGTTGGATCTGTGTAAAAAATCCCGGGTGTGACCTATAGAGATAATAAACTAAAAACAGTACTCCAAATGTTTTAATATTTAATTATCCTGTATCTTCCTAGTCTTCACCTGGAGGGCAGAAGTCTTTAAGCTCTTTTGCATGAGCGCCGCCCATACAGGACTTCCCCGGTGTCTTCCATCTTCAGGATGTCTTCCTCGCTCCTCCTCCGCCATCGGACTGACACCTGCTGCCTCGCTCCAGCTAATATTTGCCGGCACAAGGGGGTGGGGCGATGATACAACGATCCGCAATTGGCTAGCTACGGCAATCTTGAATTTCAAAAATTGCATTACTGTGACATATATTAAAATGGGAAACAGTGCCTGCCGCCAAACTCTACAGCACACCCAGCTCCGCTGCCATGCCCATGCAGCCCCCACCATCGCCACCATGCCCTCCACCGCCTCATCCTACACCGATTCCCACTGCCACCACCTCGTCCCCCAGCAGCAGCAGACGCTGCTGGGTTCCTTGTGGAGCCTGCACTGCCACCACACTGATAGTGTGCTGGGCTGCCGGGACCGGAGATCAGACGCCAGATCCTGTCTCTGCAGCCTTCACGCTATAATATCAGTTGCCTGGCTGGCGGTTGAGTTTCCTAGTTTTTAAGCAAGTTTAAAAACCAGGACACCCGACAGCCGACCAGAATCAAGTGTGCGGATCGATCAGCAGAGGGTAAACACTTAATGTCGGACAAATTGGCCAGTTGGATCTCCAAGGAATTGGACAAGTGTGTACCCAGCTGAACAGACAAGACTTCTAGTTTGCTGTAGAAGGGCATCAGTCTGCAAGGCAAGACTAATGGGAGATGGTCCATAGAGAGAAGTAAAGGGATTCAAGAGGAACAAGAATCTTTATTGCATCGATTTATGATGATACAGATTCATTATTTATGGGGGCACACCGCATAATTCATGAAATATGCCCCTATTACAGCTAGCAATTAGACTATTCGAGTCTGTGCTGCATGCACACAAATAGCTAATCACAGGACTTTGTTAGTGCTAGGGGACTGTAACAATCATCATCCACTACTTGGACTTGCACCTGAACAATGAGTACATCTTTCTCTATCCCATGTGCATATTTGTACTACTCTGCAGCAACTCGCAGTTGCAAATACATGCACTGATTATACTCTACCTATTCTAGAAAGCCCCTGTCCCAGCCCAATCTGGTTTATCCACATACAGGCCTGGATACAGCAGGTAGAATCATGCCCACTCTTCTAGGATTGCGCAAGGGAGATAATGCAAGATCCACTACGCAGCCAGTATACCCGCAGTATACTGTTACAGTGCTAAATCTGCTAATACCCCACACTTTGAACATACTGACTGTCCTTACAGGAACTTCCCTCAAATATTGTATATACTGTACCGGTTGTGAGTTACTATTATAATAATTATTATATTTCATTGATAAGAGTTTGGCATATTTTGTTGACGATCTTATTGTTGGCATTTGTAACACAGATACCATCAACAGGGATAACATGTTGATGGACAAAATGTCTACATTTCCAGCATGTCGCCAGCCACGTTGACTTGCATAATGTAGATTCTGACAAAATGTCAACAACCAACAGGGTACATCATATGTTGTCACCCAATTTTAACCCTGTCCATAATCCTAACGATAACCGGAAACCAGAAATCAAACTGTAAAGTTTTTAATGACGACATTTTGAGTGTGTCAACAGTTCATATGTCGACAATATTACGGTATTGGCATTTTATGTGTTGATATTTAGCAGGTGTCTACATTTTAACATTTATGACATTTCACATTTTGGTGTTGACCTTGTTACTGTTTTCATTGTGATTGTCAACTACATTCCATTATCACTGCTCTATTTGCTGCTCATTGTATTCTTTTTACATTATTATTACTACTGTATGCTATTGGACATTTTATAGACCTTTGTATTCAATTACTACTGTATTATATTTTGACATGGATTTGAATTGCATTATGATTTAACGTGCGGCCTACCCACACAATCTTACAGTTAAATACATTTTTCTTTAATTGTTGTTTTAAGAAATCATGTCCAACGCAATCCAGTAGCCACAAGGTGTAATGCTATAGGCTACAGGACCTGTATCTTTATATCCGTGCCATATGGGTTATCTCCTTTACCTGCAAGTTTATGTGTGTGGGGTTGTTTACAAGTGCTTTTTATAGACTTTAGGGGTGATTCAGAGCTGATCGTAGATGTGCGAAAAACATCTACGATCGCAATCTCTGACATGCTGGGGGCACACTGCAGCCCAGGCCCTACCCCCCCTTCCTGCACATGTACAAAAGCATTGCACACTGGGGATGCTATCGCACCTGGCGAGTAGCTCCCTGCGTACGCAGCCTAGCTATCCGCCATGTTTTTGGCGGCAGTGGCTGCGTGTGTCGTCACGCAGCCGCCGCGGCCCACCCTGCAAACGGCATGCCTGTGTTGTCTGGACTACGCCCCCCCCCCCCCTAAATGCCGTAGACACACCCTGCCAATGTTGCCAACACACCCCACGACTGCCTCTGCCTGTCAACCAGGCATAGGCGATCACACCAGTGAGATGCCCAAATTTTCGGAGAGTCATCAGGACCCATGGAAGAGTACGTGCTTCTCCCACCAGTGAAATCTGTTGGGCAGGGAGCATAATGCTGCAAATTGCTGGTCCATGGGGAGGGGGAGGCACCTGATGACTGAAAGAGTCCCCAACAGTGGTCAGCTGTATTCTCCAGGCTTCTCATGGAGTGGAGACTTCTAGCATGACTATACAACTGTGCACTATATATATATATATATATATACACATACACACAGTACATATATATATATTACCCCTACTTATTATGGATTGACAACTGTTGTCCGGATTTGTGGAGAAATAATTCCACACCGAAGAGGTGGCTTTTTTGGTATTTTGCCCAGGCACGACAATGGCCAACAACTGTCCCATGGCCAACAACTGTCTCCACTGGTGCCTTATTCAAACAAACCACATAACCATCAGAATCCTCATCGTCAACTTCCTCCGCAGCACCAGCTACACCCATATCCTCCTCATCCTGGGGTACTTCTACAGTGACATTGTCAATCTCAATATCAGCAACTGGACTGGCGGTGCTCCTCCCAGCACTTGCAGGGGGCATGAAAATGGTGGTAGGAGCCTCCTCTTCCCATACAGTGTTGTGAAGGCCAGGCATAGACATCACAACCGCGGACAGTGCCAGCACCCCTGTATTTTCACAACACCCCTATTATTTTACAACATACAAGACAAGGCCAGTGTACATTTCTTTTCACTGCACCCCTGTATTTTTACAGCATACAGGGCCAGTATACATTTATTTTCACAGCACCTAAGAAGCATACAAGATAGGGCCAGTGTACATTGATTTTCACTGCACCCTAGAATTATTACAGCATACAAGACGGGGCCAGTGTACATTTATTTTCTCTGCACCCCTAAATCTTTACAGCTTACAGGGCCAGTGTAATGTTATTTTAACAGCAGCATCCCTATTTTTTACAGCATACAGGAGCAGTGTGCTTTTAATTTTTAACAACTGCACCCCTGAATTTTTATAGCATACAGGGCCAGTGTAATGTTGTTTCAACAGCAGCACCCCTATATTTTACAGCATACAGGAGAAGTGTGCTTTTGTTTTTTAACAACTGAGCCCCTGAATTTTTACAACATTCAAGGCCAGTGTAAAGTTATTTTAACAGCAGCACCCCTATATTTTACAGCATACAGGAGCAGTGTGCTTTTAATTTTTTAACAACTGTGCCCCTGAATTTTTACAACATACAGGACCAGTGTAATGTTATTGTAACAGGAGCACCCCTATATTTTACAGCATACAGGAGCAGTGAGCTTTTACTTCTTAACATCTGCACTCCTGAATTTTTATAGCATACAGGGCCAGTGTAATGTTATTTTAACAGCAGCACCCCTATATTTTACAGCATACAGGAGCAGTGTGCTTTTAATTTTAAACAACTGCACCCCTTAATTTTTACAAAATACAGGGCCAGCAGCACCCCTATATTCTACAGCATACAGGAGGAAGACAGTGCCCCTGCACCCTGTACAACACAGTGACAGCAACACGCATGTACAGCTGAAGCACCCAGCTGTAACAGCACATGAAACATTAGTGACAGCCAGGACCGCACCCCTAACACAGCACAGGTACACCACAGTGACTGCAGCAGCACTCCTACAGAGCACACACTAAACCTACTCGACGCTACCACCCACAGAGAGAGACAGAGGTCTCCCTTACTCGCCAAGCCTTGAGTTAAAATGGCGGCGACGCACGGCTGTTTATATGGAATCCAAACCCGCGAGAATCCGACAGCGGGATGATGACGTTTTGAACTCGTTCTGGTTTCTGAGTCTGGCGGGAAGTCCCGAGCCGGGCTTGGATACCGGCTCGGTGTGTGAATTTTGGAGGGCGGTTCGGGTCTCAGGGAATCAAACCTGCTCATGTGTAGAGAAAACCCACACAAACATGGGGATAATTTAGTTAGGATCGTGGTGGGAATCAAACACATGACTTCAGTGCTGTGAGGTAGTAATTCTAAACATAACACCAACTATGCTGCACTAAATACTTCCTTTTCTGCCAAGTGCAGTATCTGTTCCTTTCTGGTAGCTTTTTAATTGCTTGTCCCAGCCTGTGCACGGTTGATGGATTTTAACTCCTGTAACCTTTAAGTTTATTTAAAAAGTTTCACTGGTTTCTTATGCTACAGTAAAATGTTTTACTGGTTTCTTATACCCGGATCCCACCCGGGTATTGGAAACGAGTCCTTCCTGGGGGGGATCCAGCATTGGACCCTGTTAGCAGGCTTCCCGACCCAACAATTTGCCGGGCCGGTTGCCATATTGGCGGGGAACAGCACTGGGAGATGAGCTCATCTCTGTGCCGCCTATCCCTATGTAGTGAACGGTTCCCGGGTGAACCCATTTACGCTGCCACTGACCCGGTATTCAACCCGGGAATAGCACTGCTTTCTTCCCAGGTTGAATTACCGGGTCATGCGACTCGGGAATTTGACCATGGCCCTTTCACATCGCACACCGACCCGTATCGACCCGGCAATATGCCGGGTCCATACCGGGTTATTTGTGCGGTGTCAAAGAGGTGATATTTACCAGTACCACTATAGTAATATACTGTAGTAAAATAATATTCATTGATGACTCTATAGGTGGTCATTCAATAACTTCAGGCCAATATGGGGTTCACAGATATTTGGTTTCTTTATTATTTTATGTTTTCTTCCACTGTCTTCTAAGCATCTTGAACAATGCACTCTTTTTCTTTCCTGCAGAGTCATTGTCATTCGTGCTCTTGCTTTACTAGTCTTATCATTGTTATCTGTGTATTAAACCAGCTAGTCCTTGACTATGGACCTAAGTCAGCATGGGTCGTAGATGTGCGAAAAATCACACATCCACAACCCATTACACTGACATTCGGGGGAACGCCCAGCACAGGGCAAGTCCGCCCCGCATTCCTGGTCCTGACAAAACTGTCCCCCCCACCCCCCTCAAACATTCAAGTGCATCGCACAATGGCGATGCTCTCACATGTTTAGGGTTGCCCTCTGCCTACGCAGCTAATCTGCTAAGGCAGACAGTAATCCGCCATCTTGTGGGTCACAGCGCTGAGTGTGATGTCACACAGCTGCCGTGGCCCACCCCGCAAATGCGACTCTCCTAAAATACTGCCGTGACACATTGTCCCGCCCAGCGAACGCCTCTGCCTGTCAATCAGACAGAGGCGTTCACACATGTGAGATGCAGTTGCATCTCACTGTTTGCACGCGCAGTGCAGCTTCTGCATGTGCGCACACTGCACAAGGCATCAGCATGCACTATGTTTCCACTTGATCACATGTGTACAGACTTTGGTTTGTTTAACTATGCTTCACTTCTCCATGCACTGACCATAACCTGTTCCTGATTTCTTCCATTGTATCAACTGGACTTTTTCTCTGATACTAGATGTATTACAGCTGTGTAAGCAATGTGTGGAGTAAATCGCAGAAACAGGGTTTATTATTTATGCTTCACTTAATCTATTATACCAACACACAGTGCACATAAAATGCAGGTTTAGTATGCCTCAGCTCTAGCTGTGTGATCTGTTTCTTGTCACTGACTTCCCATTTCTTAACCCTTTCTTAAAACAGACATATTTTTAGGTATGTCCTATGCAACTTTAGTGGTGCAATGATGAAAGTAGGGAGGCCAATCCCGGGATTGGGATCAGCGGGATCCCGGGATTTTGGCCCAAAAATGCCGGGATTTGAATCCCGGATTGGAGCCACGAATCCCGGGATTCATGGGATTAGGTTGTGCATGCACAGTTTTGCCAGGCAGCGCTGAGCACTATAGTACAGCGCTGCCCGGTTGTGTGGCCCAGGTGACAGTGGGGTATTCAAAGCTTAGGTGGGTAGCCATGGATACACTGATCGCGCCAGTGGCATTTCAAATGTAGCGCCGTCCGCCAGCGTCTCAGGGAAGCGGCCGCAGCAACGCTACATTTGAAATGCCGCCAGCGCGGTCAGTGTGTGTCAATGGCTGCCTAATAGTAAGTATTCCAACCTACACCCGCCCTCCTTCACTACTCCCTACATCCTCACTTCCACACTGCTCCCTACATTCACCCTCCTGTGCTACTCTCTACACCCCACCTGCTCTCTACGGGATGTAGTCACGATCCCAGCGGTCAGCATACAGACGTTGGGATCCCGGACGCCAGAATGCCGGGCGGGGGGACGAGGGCTACTCCCACCACCCTGCCGTCATTCTGGCGGCCGGATTCCGATGTCAGCATGCTGACTGCCGGGATCTCGACCACCGGTATCCCAAACCCAACTCATCCTTGCTGTTCCCTACACCCTTCCTCACTTCCCTCCACATCCACTCTCCCTGCTCCCTACATTGATCCCTACATCAATCCCGGGAATCCCGGGATTGAGCGTTTTTCGATCCCGAATCCCGGGATTGAAAAAATGGCCCGGTATTGGCCTCCCTAGATGGAAGTACATTAAGCAATGCAGAATATGTGTGTGCTATATAAATAACTGTTTTACAAAACAGGATTAAATTGTGTCATAGATAATAGGAAACATGTCACTTAATGAACATAAAAGATAGCTTTGATTACAGTCAAAAAAGCAAGTACATTTCTCCTTTTTGGGGGAGAGATTGCAATTTAATTTCAGGAGGTCCTGTGAAGTAGGGTGGGGATTTTGTGCCATAAATTGCCTGACGGCCCTGATGATTAAGTATCCAACTCACTGTGAGTTGTGGTGGTGGTGGATACTGTACTTCATCACCGGAGCAATTAAGTATAGATGTCCCCTTAACACTGCTATCGAAGGAGTATTTTTCTTACCATCCGTGTTCCAGCGTTCTGCACATGCGTGACCTGAGGAAGGATGGTAGCCCTTGTATTCATTGGTGTGGTTGGCTTAGCTATCATTCATAGGAACACATAGCTTTGTGATTTTTCTGGTGTGGTTATGGATAAGTCTCAGAGGAAGGTGAATTCTTTGGTCTCCCGAGTTTTGGATAGTTTGGTTTAGATCAGTGGTTCCTAAACTTTGTTGAATCTTGGCGTCATAGATTACCAGAATTTTATCACGCCACCCCTAGGCCAAAAGTTTCTTACTGAGAAATGTACTTCTTTTAGTCCACATGTATTATTATTGGAAGCCACAAGCCTACTACATTGACCTATTTGAATTGGTCCAGGAACGCCAACCCAAGGCACCCCTGCAAATGCCAAGAGGCACCCCAGTTGCTGTGGTTCCAAGTTTGGTTTAGAGTATGGTTGTGCTGGTGATGTCTTTAGGCAGTTGCAAAGTGTGGTGGGAAAGAACGGAAGTCCAGTGGTTGTTGTACTGCCCCATATATGCATGGTGGTGTATTGTGAGGGAGTGTATATTGTGGTGTATTGGTGAGGGAGTTGGAATCTTAGCCTTATACTTTAAGTGGAGAAGAGCAATTGGCCCTGTAAATTTGTTGTGACATCTGATAGATTAAGATGTGCAGTCACTGAGCAATTGCCCATTCTTTCTTTTCGCCACCATAAGTATTTATTTTTGAAGGTTTAAAGTAAAAGCCTGACAATTTTTAACGCCATCTAGTTGTCTGTGTCTCTTATTATAGAGGGAGGCAATAATGAGATCGCCTGTCGGGATCCCGGCGGCCACAAGGCTGACGCCAGAATCCTGACAGGCAGTGAAATGTTGCCACTGGCATACTGGTGCACAGGCTTTTGACCCTCTATGGGTGTCCACGACACCCATAGAGGGAGAATATAACTTGTGGTGAGCTCAGCACACCGCAAGGGGCTTTCTAGCGCTCGCCCCGCTGCGGGCATACTGGTGGCTGGGATCCCGCCCGCCGGTAAAATGTATGTATTCCATTATAAATAAGTTTACAGTGTTATATTTCATTTAATTTCAGCCTGCATTTGGGTTTTCAATCTTACATCTGCATTTATGATTCATGTTTGTTCTTTCAGTATAACTGTTAATAGTGGTTAAGATTTTTTTAATCCTGATTTTCAGCAGGTGACTTATTAATGGATGTGAGCCATTTATCCAGCTTTGTTGTAAAATCTTAGAATATCATTTATTGCTCTTTCATACTGTATGTAATAATACTGTACATGTGCTTAGATTCAGATTTACACCTAGAAGCATTATTATGTGTGTGTTTTCCTCAGATGCATAGACAGCCATGCTAAAAAGTGACCTAAAAAGTGGGCGTGACAACGCCCCACAAAATAACTGAATTAAAAAAAAAAAAAAAATTGCATCCCTGCGTGTTCTATAGGGGGCGCTATTCTAACCTGGGGGAGGGGGGGGGGGTACCCTTTTCCTACCTTGCTTGTTGCTGGAAGCAGGTCTCTCCTCCACAACTGGCACCATCTTCCCAGTGATATTTGGGAAGATGGAGCATGTGCACTACCACTGTGCCAGAGTCTTTGCTTTCAAAGTGTGACGACCATTGGGAAGATGGTCACCACACTTTGAAAGCAAAGACTCTGGCAATGTGGCACTGTGGTAGTGCACATGCTCCATCTTGCGCTTGTTAGGAAATTTTAAAGATGAGCGGGTTGGTTCTCCGGGAACCAAACCCCCTTGAACTTTGCGATCCGGGCCAGGATCTGAGCCCTGCTCGGGTTTTCCCGCCTGCCTCGATTACGTAATTGATGGCATTGGTGCCATTTTCGCTCCGGCATTGGAGAGTGTACTGGATAGACATGTCCGTCTCAGTACTGCATGGCGTGGTGTGGCGTGGGGCGGGTGGGGGTGGCCCTGTGTGCTGTATCTGAAAAAGGGGTTATCTGTCTGCTGTATTTGAAAGGGGTGCTCTCTCTGTCAGCTGTATCTGAAAGGGCTGCTTTCTCTCTGTCAACTCTATCTGAAAAAAGGTGTGCTCTATCTGTCTGCTGTATCTGAAAAAGAGGTGCTCTCTCTGTCAGATGTATCTAAAAAGGGGTGCTCTCGCTCTGCCTGCTGTATCTGCAAAGGTGTGCTCTCTCTCTGTCTACTGTATCTGAAAGGGGTGCTCTCTGTCAGCTGTATTTGAAAGGGGTGCTCTCTCTGTCAGCTGTATCTGGGAAAGGGGTGCTCTCTCTCTGTTAGCTGTATCTGAAAAAGGGGTGCTCTCTCTCTCTGTCAGCTGTATCTGAAAAGGGTGCTCTCTGTCTGCTGTATTTGAAAGGCGTGCTCTCTCTGCCAGCTGTATCTCAAAAAGGGGTGCTCTCTCTGTCGGCTGTTTCTGAAAATGGTGCTCTCTGTTAGCTGTATCTGAAAAAGGGGTGCTCTCTGTCTGCTTTAAGTAACACTTATTTTTTGTTTGTGCTGTACCCCGGTGTACTATACAATTTTTATTTTATTTTCATAAGTACTGTGACACTGCTAGTCAGACCGCAGTATATTATTTTCTACTCATACACGTATTATGCGACGCTGTTGGTGAAGTCAACCGCAGTGTGTAATTATTATATACATTTCTGACTCATTTGTGCGATGCTGTCGGTGAAGTCAACCGTTGTGTGTAATTATTATTATTATTATATACATTTCTTACTATTTTGTGCAATGCTATTGGTGAAGTCAACCGCAGCGTGTAAATATTATTATATACATTTCTGACTCATTTGTGCTACGCTGTTGCTGTACCCCACTTCGTTTTGATAGAAATAGAGGACAAACAATTGAAAGCTCAGGAACCACTTACTACTACTAGTGCTGAAGCTGCTACCACTAGTCATGACAACAATGCAATTCCGTCAACGTCATCGGCTAAGGCTGATGACCAATGGCATACAGGGCATGTAAAGTTAAAGAAGCAATATTTGACTTTAAAAAAATTATTACAGTTAGCTGAAGAGAAAAGTAAAATTGTCAATATGTCATTCGCTATATGAAGTGGCAAGGAAAAGCAAAGGACTTGGCCTTTGTTTATGACTGGTGGTTCTGCAGCACATAATGATAATGTAATCCCTCCTAGCTGTAGAAGAGCTAAAAATAGGAAACGTGTAAAGGCACAGGAACCAAGTGTGCCTTCAAAAATATCACAAAGTCCCAAAGCGAGTCCACGTGTGTCTGCGGCTGCCAAGGCTAACCATACTGTACCGGAAGAGGAGGCTCCTTCCACCATCTGCATATCCTCTGCAAGTGACGAGAGGAGCAGCACAAGTTCACATGTTGAGATTGAGGATGTCACTGTAGAAGTACACCAGGATGAGGGGAATTTTGGTGTAGCTGGCGCTAATGAGAATGTTGATGACGATGAGGATTTTGATGATGGGAATGTGGTTTGTTTAAATAAGGCCCCAGTGGAGACAGTTGTTGCCCATGGTATGAAAAACAAGCCCAATGTCTTCATGCCTGGGCAAAAGACAAAAAGATCCACCTCTTCTGCGTGGAACTATTTCTTCCGAAACCCAGACAATCACTGTATAGCTATCTGTAGCGTAATTAGAGGTAGGGACCGTAACCACATAGGAACCTCCTCCCTGTTACGCCACTTGCAGCGCGTCCATCACAAGTTGTTGACAAATTCTGAAACTTTGGATAAGAACGTAAACAGTCTGGCGACACCTATATCCTTTTTCTCTGTAGGAACCAAGCACCTGAAATCCACACCACCAACACCCTCCTCGTGATCAATCTCCTTCTCAATCAGGAATGGAAGTAGTCCTCCTGTATTCCATTTCATAGGCATGGCTGACTCCTCTCCTATACGGGATTCCTCAGAAGGATCCTTGAGTGCTACGCCTACTGCTGCTGCTGCTGGGAGCCGATCGTCTTTATCCCAGAAGAGGACCAGGAAGACTACTTGTAGTTTAACCAAACAACTGACTGTTCAACAATCCTTTGCAAGGAAGATAAAGTATGACAGCAGTCACCCAGTTGCAAAGTGGATTACTAAGTCCATAACAACTCTGCTGGTGTTAGACGTTCATCCAGTATCCGCCATTAGTGCAGTGGGATTTAGATAGTTGTTTAACTCTGTACCAAATGCCGTTTAGATTCCACTTCTCTAGACAAGCTATTCCCAGCCTGTACATGGACATTAGAAAAAGTATTGTTAGTGTCCTCAGAAATACTGTTATACCCACTGTACACTTAACCACGGATATGTGGACAAGTGGTACAGGGCAAATTAAAGACTATATGACTGTGACAGTCACACTGGGTAGATGTATTGCCTCCTGCAGCAACAATAGCATCTCGCAAATGCCAACTTATTCAAAGGCAGGCTACGCTGTGTATTAACAGTTTCGGTAAAGGGGCACACCGCTGAGAACATCTTACAAACACTCAGGGAAATCATTGCACAATGGCCATCCCCACTTGGACTCTCCTCAGGATTTGTGATATCTGACAATGCCAACAATATTGTGAAAGCATTACATCTGGGCAAATGCCAACACGTCCCATGTTTTGCTCACACAATTAATTTGGCAGTGCTGAATTTTTTTTAAAAAATGACAGGGGCGTGCACGAGAGATGCTGTTGGTGGCCTGCAAAATTTGTGGACATTTTCGGCATTCGGCACATGCATGTCAAAGACTGGAGTGCCAGCAAAAACTCTTGAGTTTGCCCTGCCATCAGCTGAAGCAAGAGATAGTAATGAGGTTGAATTCTACCCTTTATATGCTTCAGCAGATGGAGGAGCAACAAAAGGCCATTCAAGCCTACATGTCCACCTATGACATAGGGAAAGGAGCGGGGGTGCACCTGAGTCAAGTGCAGTTGAGAATAATTTCTGTATTGTGCAAGGTTCTAAAACCCTTTGAAGTTGCCACATGTGAAGTTAGTTCAGACACTGCCAGCTTGAGTCAGGTCATTCCCCTCATCAGAAAGTGAAGGAGGATCTGAAATGGAGCGATTGCACTGCTAAGTATATCGGACTTGTAGATGAAGCCCTTCAAATCGCTTTGCTAGTATTCAAGGGTCGTCAATCTCTTGAAATCAGAGCACTTTATGTTGGCGGCCGTACTTGATCCTAGATTTAAGTCATACGTCGTGTCTTTCCAATGGGCACAAATTTGCAGAGATGCAAAGAGCTGTTGTTGAGAAAATTGTCAGCTCAAGCGGTACGTGACAAGCCAACATCTCCTCCTTCATTTTCTCCGGCAACTGCGGCTGCAAGGAAAAAACTAAACTTTCCAAAGAGACCCACTGGCAGTGATGAACATCAGTCAGGAAAGAGTTTTGACATCTGGTCCAGACTGAAGGAGCTGCCTACAATCATTGACATGTCTACTGTCACTGCATATGATGCTGTCATCATTGAAAGAATGGTTGATTATTTCAGTGACAGCATCTAAATAGGCATGTCAGGCAGTTCATTTGAATACTGGCAGGAAAAAAAAGGCATTTTGGAGGCCCTTGCACAAACTAGCTTTGTTTTACCTAAGTTGCCCACTCTCCAGTGTGTACTCAGAAAGAGTTTTTAGCACAGCCGGGCACCTTTTCAGCAATCGGCGTAGGAGGTTACTTCCCCATAATGAGGAAAGGATGATGTTCATCAAAATGAATTACAAATTCCACGAGGAAGACTTTTACCAGCAATTATTACCTCCAAAAAGTGCAGAGTGACCTGGGATGGTGGATTCCAGTGGGGACGAATAAATAGTCTGTGAAGCAGAGAATGTAGACAGCGACACTGACGGGGTAAGGAATCAGATTATGATGATGACAACTACGACAACGTAGCTGTAAACTAAAGCTAGTTTGTGCACTGTCCATTGCCAGCTTGATTTGTGGGGGCCCAAACAAACCAATCATTTCAGCCACAACTTAAGTGACAGTCCCTGATGCTGAAATTATTGTTTTTTTAAACTTTGCATATCCTGTTTAATATACAACATAAGGGTGGGTGGGAGGATCCAAGGACAGGAAGGCCCAAGGACAATTTCCATCTTGCACCTAATTTCTTTGCATTATGTGCTCTTTGGAGCATTTTTTGGGCATTGTTTATAAAATAGCCATCCTGTCTGCCACTGCAGTGCCAATCCTAGATGTGGCAGGTGTTTGTGTCACCCACTTCTGTCGCTTAGCTTAGTCATCCAGCTACTGCAGTGCAACCTTTTGGCCTAAACTGAAAAATATATATATATATATATTGTGAGGTGTTTAAAATAGACTGGAAATGAGTGTCAAATAACGTTGTTATTGAGGTTAATAATACTGTAGGAACAAAAATACCCTCAAATTATGTGATTTTAGCCGTTCTTATTTTTTTCCCCAAAAAAAATTAGAACCAAAACACACAAGGGTGGTTTTGGCAAAAACAATCCAAAACATGAAGAAAAAAAACAAAAAACAAAACCCGAAAAATGGCCAAGCACACATCTCTAGAAAATATCCATAGAGTGATAATTATTACTACTTTGTAAGGTCTTCACATTTAACATGCTGCCTTTCTCTTACAGCTAGACGTGCTCATGGGTAGTCGGAATGTCAAAGTCAAAAATATTACACACACACGTATAAAATCCAAACAGAGTGGCCTCTGTTCGTGTGCATTACCGCCGTGCGTGCACATACACGCAGCGTGCACAGGATATACGGTAGCATACGCATTCGCACAGAGAAGCCACAAAGATATATTCATTACATAGATTACACATAGACAAAACATATTTAGCGCCAGACTTGTAATAAATTTTATTTATATTATAGAGTGTAAAACCATATATATATATATATATGTATTATTGGGATGGAACAAGTTAATTATATCATGCTTAGTGTCAAAATGCTCAGAAGAATGTGTGGACTAATTTGATAGCTATGGGTAAATTGTAGCTCATTGCAGCAATTAGTTATGAACAAATGTATGAAATTTAAAGTCACATTCTATGAGAACAAAAGACTTCCTGCATCTTCAAACTGGACATTGCTTGCATATGAACTGACCAATAACACACAAGGAATGAGAGACATCCCTCTCCTGGACCAATGGAAGAAGACCGAAACCAACAGACTGTTAACTCCCACTGTTTGATACTGGCAGTTTCTAAGATATAGTTAGTTAGTTGCTGTTGCTGAGATGGAGGAAAGTTCTATGGGACAGGGTGACGTATGTTGGCTGTATCTGCTTCTTATGTAACGATAACTCTGTACCACCTACTTGGGCATATACATGTTAATACTGAACGATATACTGTACATATGTTATTTTGTATGCATAACTTTTAATATCAAATACATATATATATATATATATATATATCTGAGCGTTGGACCTCAGTATACCATGTATGTGACTGCTTGCTTTCTCTTAAGGGACATAGTGCTGCAACGTTCAGCGCACTATTATCGTATATGGTAATAAGATGCACCTTGCGTCCGCAGTATATATTAACGCTGGTATTTAAATGTTTATTTAAAATAATATGGAAATTCACAGGAAGCTCCCAGGTCTTCCACTCTAAGTAATATCACCACAAGGTGTTGCCTAAGTTTAACATGGACACTATGGTTGTGATTTATCAAACCTTCTAAAAAGGACAAGGAGAGATGTTGCCCATAGCAACCAATCAGCTTGTAAATATAATTTATCTAGTACAGTCTATAAAATAATAGCTAGAATCTGATTTGTTGCTATGGAAGACACCTATGGGTGTGTTTATAAAGAGTGTATTTTACCCTGCTTAAAGTCATAATATGCAAGGTGGAAAGTGGTTGAGGGTGGGAGTCCCTTTTCAGACAGATTGACCTGCTGACTTCTTTAACTCCCAGATTAGACCATCGACGGGATGTAATGGAGTCCGAGATTGCCCGAGGTGCGGGAAGATGGCTGATCTCAGTCATTTTTTAAAGGGGCAATCACTTACAAGGCATAGTTTTGGCTTGTATCTGTTTGCATCTTTAAAAAAATGTCATAGATCAGCATGCGTACCACTACTCTGGTGATCTTGGACTCCATTACATCCCACTGCATGTCACAGCAGAGAGGCAAGGGTTCTTCCTCAAACACAGTAAATGCACAACCAGGCTAGCATGCACAAGAATGGAATTTTTCATTTAACTTGATTTAACTTGATCCGAGCTGAGAACTGGAATGGGGCAGCAAGTTGGTTGCATCAGTGAAATTAGATTTACATGTAAATTAGGTACACAATAAATTAATTGCAGTCTCACAGTTACTGGAAACTTTGGGCCTAATTCAGCATGGAATGTTGCATGCTGAAGCCTTGTTAAGTGTGTGCACGCACAGCAGCCATACTGTGCATGCGCACATAGTGAGATGCGAAAGCATCTCACTTGTGCGAATGACTCTGCCTGATTGACAGGCAGAGATGTTCTTGAGGCGGGAGGGAGCAGCGCGGAGCGTTAAAGGGAGTCAAATCGGAGTTGGGGGGTGGCACGGTTCGGACAATGCAGGCATGTCCGGGCCAATTGCGGGGCGGACCACGGCAGCTGCGTGACATCTCACGCAGCTACTGCTACCCAAAACATAGCGGGTATCTGCCTGCCTTTGCAGCTAGTCTGCATAGGCAAAGGGAACCCTAAACATGCAAAAGCATCACCGTCGTGCAATGGTTTTTCATGTTTGCAGGGGGGAGGGGGGCCTAGATCCAGTATGTAGAGTGGACTTGGCCAGTGTTTGGATGCATTTTACAAATTCCACAAAGAAGACCTTTACCGGCAATTGCGTCCAAAAATGTAATGGTGGATTCCATAGGGGGCAAATGAATAGTGTGTGAAGAAGATTATGTACACACTGATGTGGGTCAGAAATTGGATGAGGATGACGATGATGGAACATTTTGCCTATGTAGAGCCAGTTTCTGCACATAGAGATTATTGGCTGCAATGTCCACTGCCCTTTGGCGGCTTGTTTTATGGGGGCCCAAACAAACAATAATTATAGCCACAAGTGGCAATCCCTTTCGCTGAGGTTACTGGTTTGTTAAACTGTGCATTTCCTTTTTAATATATACAACATATGGGTGGGTGGGAAGGCCCAAGGACAATTCCATCTTGCACCTTTTTTCTTTGCATTATGTGCTATTTGGAGCATTGTTGGCTGTCTGCTTGAGTAGACGACAAACTGTCACCATGTCTGCCACTGCAGTGCCATTCTGTTTCCTAGATGTGCATGTTGGAAGTTTAAGTGCCACGTTTGTGCTGTCCACTGCTGTCACTTAGCTTAGTCATCCAGTTACATCAGTGCAACCTTGTGGCCTAAACTGGATGAAAACAATAATGTGAGCTGTCAGGTGGTCAAAACTGACCGGAAATTAATGTTATTGAGGTTAATAATACTGTAGGAACAAAAACTGGCCAACATTCTACGATTTTAGCTGTTTTTATGATTTTTATTAAAAAATACAGATCCAAAACTAAAACCAAACCCACAAAAGTGATAGATATCCAAAACCAAAACCCATGATCATACCTCCCAACATGACCCTCTCCAATTTATGATTGCCATCACCTGTGTTGAACAGGTTAATGGATAAGAAAGGTGTTTCAGCACAGGTGATGGCAATCATTCATTAAGAGAAAAGTCCAGGAGCAGAGCATTGTGTCCCTCCTGGAGAGCGTCATGCTGGGAGGTATGCATGATGGGGGCCGGCGCACACCCCTATTTACTCTAACAGCTTTTTCTGTAACTCTTTACTAGAAAAATAACTATATGTAATTCTCACTATAAATATAAGCCAGATCACAATGATCATATTTATTTACACATTTCTTCTTTCTCATGTTTCTTTCCCAGATTAGGCTTGTGTTTTCTCTGAAAATGAATACTATTTTATGGTGTTTCTACAGTATTATAACATAACTATGGTTGCTGATAGAAATATAAAGTCAGACGTGAAAGAAATTCACCTGACTAATTAACTAGGTAATTAAAGCAATTCACCTGCATAATTAGCTAGATAATTAATGAAGAGACATGTTTCTGTCTGACATGCCTATCTACAGCACAGTACTGACTAACTGACTATCTTTAATAAAAAAATTATATGGACTTTGAAACGCATCAGTCTAAGGAAATGCTTTATGAGATGTCACATACACTATACGTGCTTTGAATGAGATGGATAGGCTACATTACCAACAGCCAGTAATGATTGATCAGTCCACTTCTACCTTCTACCATGAAGCATCATACAGTGCATTTATTTACATTGAGGTACTACACTCACTTACATTGTATCACATTGCACTTCCACACTCCAAGGGCCAAATGTAAAAGAGTGAGGGTTTCAGAAAGTGAGAGATTTGGTATGGTCTTTTAAGGGTTTTTTTAAAAGTGGCAATCATTTACATGGCAAAACCAGGTTGATCTTGCTGTGTAAATGATTGCCACTTTAATAAAAAACTGCAAAACCTTATCAAATCTCCCACTTTTTGAAACTCTCACTCTATTACATTTGGCCCCTGTGCTTCATCATTCCAGCAGTGTCTGGCTGGGATGTAAAAGGGTTTTTCCAACAATGCTCCTGTCAGTGCATCTGAATAAATCATTAGAATTGCTCTCCTGTGATTATGCATTCTACTGTAGTTCTAACTTCCCTTTATCAGTGATACTCTGCAACAATGACCACTCATCCTTAGAATGTTCCCTTTTAATATTGAAGAAAAGGATGCAACAAGGCTGGCCTTTATGGTTTCTAGTAATCATTTTTGTTTTGGCTCCTTGACCACTATTGACTGCTCTCACAAGGATATCCCTATAATATAAATTGCATTACTATGGATCTCAGAAGCACGCTTCATGCTTGCCAGTAACATCCTCCTATATTTAACTAGTCTCCTGACATCTTTAGCTTATCTTAGAAATGATCCTCCTTTTCTGATATACTGAAGCAATTACTGCATGAGGCTATACACGCAACATCAAAATATGGCATTTTAAATAGTTCACTCCCTTATACAGTATATTAGTCGTTAATTATCTCATAATAATAAAGGGTGAGCTACAAGCTAATATAATTTCTGATGAGAAGCAAAGAAAGCAAGAGATTCAGGTCTCATATTGCAATAACAGACCAAGGGCCTGATTCGGAGCTTCATTTGTTAGCACTCAGAGATGCAGAACAGAGTCAGAAACGCGTTCTGTGAAATTCAGTGGGCGTTCCTGAGTAATAGGGGGGTGGCTAAACAGAAGTGGGTGTGTCACTGTAAGTGACTGCATCCAAAGATGCACAACTGCTCACACAGAAAGCCATAAGATGGCGAAACTGCGCCATAGGGTTTGTACAGTATAAGTTGTGCATCCAATGGTGTATCCGATGGGTAGTCAAAAGAAACATCGAGATGGAACGGCTCCACAGCCTCGGATGAGTAGGCATATCTAACGCATCCTGCCTGCTTCCTAGTGACGTGGACAGGATGGAGAGATTATCATTGGAATCGTGGCGATGTAAGGAGGGGCGGTACTAATGATGTGAAATGCATCATTTTAGTCATGCCCCCTACCCGTGGACCTACAAATAACAGCGTTTTTCCAATATTGGGGCGGGGCCTAATCACAGGAGAGTCCAGCTCTACCCCCCAAAGTGTGCAGCAGCGTCTTTTCTCTGTGATTCTCCAGGAGAGAAGACAACAAGAGTTGGCAAGTGTGATTGTTTGATTTAAATTTTTGACCCTCTTAAATATTAGCATTGGTTCTAACCTTTTAAGCCAGAGGTTCTCAAACGTGGTCCTCAAGGCACCCCAAAGGTACAGATTTTAAGTTTATCCATGTTTGGCCACAGGTGACTTAGGGACCTGTTCTGTCCTGATGTACATCTCTTTACTTCAATGAATCATGCAGTAATAAGATTATGTATTTTATTTCTTATTGGTAAGTAGTACTTGCATGATTATAGATAGACATCAACTCCACATTCTGCTCTCCATCTCCTTACTCTCCTTCTACTTCCTACTTCCTGATCACATGTTCATCTGTGCATCCAGATTCTTAAAGGTACACTACCTCATCTAGCTAATGCACATAAACTATCTTCATAGATACTACATCTCCCCCTTCTTTTCATATATGTAAATTAATATATTTCTTTAAAACACATCAAATTTATTTTACGTTCAACCAATTAAACATACAACAATATGCTGACTGAATTTGAGCATGAACATTAACCCACAAAATACAATACACATTAAACTGGAAAAGATTTTTGAACAACAAATTATGAGCTTTAAGATGATAGTCATATCTGCTCAATAAGCCTTGTAGGAGGCTTAATGACTCTGCCTGCTTTCGTCTGAGTATATGATCCTTCACTCAAAGGAACAGACACAATAGAATCACTTGGTGCTGAGGATGTTATAGGTGTTATGTTGACATCATCTTGACTTGGTGCATCAGAAGATAAGGATGGGAAGGTACCTACAATAAGTGAAGTGTAGACATGGACCTTGATGCAGTACATAATATTCTAAAAGATAAGTGCACCTGGGTGCTAATGTATAATGAGAAGTTGCTGCACACCTAGATCAAGGTTACACCCCTAAATAACCAACAATAGAAGCATGCAAAAGGTAGATCTCAAGATGCGCTGATGCCCAGTGGATCCAATAAACAGCTACATAAGCGATGTATATAAATGAAACACAGAAAAATGGTACTTCCCTTATAACTCTTTGTAATTCTTTATCTCTTTCATCGGTTTCCCAACATATGTAATATAGATATATTTGTAACTTATGGAGATAAAACAGAGAGAATATAGTGCAATAATATAAAACAATCCTTACAAAGTACACAGGTAGCACTCCTGCCTCTGCTGTAATGCGCTTCGGGAATAGCTTCCCTTCCTCATGACAGTGTGACAGGAGTGAGCTTGGAGTGCTATTAAAAACCCTTCAGAATATAAACTTTTGGGTTATAGATCACTGTGAAAATTAAACACATCCTTTCAATAAACAAACAAACATATCTTACGCTATGAGATTACACACTAAGGGCCAGATGCGTCCTTGCTTGGAAAGTGATAAAATGGAGAGTGAAAAAGTACCAGTCAATCAGCTCCTTACTGACATTTTTCAAACACAGCCCGTGACATGGCAGTTAGGAGCTGATTGGCTGGCACTTTTTCTTTCTCCATTTTATCACTCTTCAAGCGATGATGCATCTAGCCCTAATAATCTCATAAGTATAGGGAATATATGCACAAACTGATTTAAAGATGATTTCAAATATAACCAAATACATTGTGATACATTGGAAGTGCCTGTTAATATTACAAGTCTTTAAAATCATAAACTAAAATAAATGACTCATTATAAGTAAAACTACTACTGTACTACCATATACTTGTTCATTTGATCCATTCACATAAATACTCATGTCCAGACTTTCATTTCACAATTTTGTTCTTTTTGTAAACAAGCTGTATGAAATAGATATGTAAAGAAAGCTTGAGACTACATTTGTACCAATCTTTGACTTGGCCCTTACTTAGGGGGAGATGTACTAAGCCTTGGAGAGTGATAAATAGAGAGGCTGTGTTGCAAAAATGACAGTTAGAAGCTGATTGGTTGGTACTTTATCTCTCTCCAAGGCTTAGTACGTCAGCCCCTATTATGTTACATAATACACACTGCAAGGTTGAAAAAAGACCCGGGCCAGTTAAATTTACCTTTCATCATTTCCAATTGTTAACATGATGTTTTGGCCTTAAAGAGACAGAAGAAGCTTATTCCTGCTGCTAGCACCCTCTTAGTAAAATATAATATCATGCAAATGCCAACCTTTCAAAAAGAGGTGGATTAATTTTTAAATATCTACATTCATTATAACAACAACCATCACAAAGTTAATTGCACTACATCCCAGGCACGCACCACATCCCAGGCACGCACCAAAAATAAAGGAGCGCTACTTTTAGGGGAAGGGGCATAGCCACAGAACAGTACCAATTCACATTACACTGCGCAGTAGTGTCCGTAATTCACGCTACACTGCACAGTAGTGTCCGTTATTCACAGTACCCCTCAGTAGTATTACCCCTTATACACGTTACACCGCACAATAGAGCTGCTTATACACATTACACCACAGTAGAGCTTGTCCTCCTCATTCCTACTTCTCTGCATTTCTCTTCATGCTTAATCATCCCCAACCCTCAGCTGCAGTGCATCATAGTCATCATCATTCCAACTCTTCTTTCCTCATCATTAATCCTCCGCATTCATACACATGACTCCTCCTCACTATCCCCCCCCCAACTGCTGTGAATCATCATCGTTCCTCCTCATCATTGCTCTTTCTCATAATTCCTCCTTTCACACTCCTTAGGTCTTCTGTTCGTCTCCCCCTTCCCTTTAGACTGTAAGCTCCATGAACAGAGCCCTTTCCCTCCTGTTCTCGTTACTTACTTATCTTACATACCAGCTACACTCTACAAGTCCTCCTTAGGCTCTCTGTCTACTAACTCCACTCCTTCATTGTTTTGGGTTCCTCTGATAACCTAGACCTACTATCTGTGCCCACACTGACGGACACAGGTCCAGCTTACGCTAAATATTTCCCCTGCACCCTATGCATCAGTGGCTGTGCTGAGAGCTGTAGCGCTATTTGTAGCTTACCCTTGATTATGAACATGTCATTTTCCTAGGCTACAACTAGTCACATATATTGTATAGAGAAAATATGTGTTCTCAAATTGGATAGCAAATGGTTAGGGAAATAATTACCTTGCTGGTATTAATTTCTAACCACCAGACTCCATGGACAAACTGTGTTCCTGTTTAAACAGTGATCAAAAGACTGGGGTCCGTTTATAACACAGCAGGGTTCCAAGTGTCAAAGTAAAAAAAATATTACATAAAGAGAACATACAAACTACACACATATAAGTCGCTATATTTGCAAATACACGCAGCGAGCACAGCAATATATGGTAACACACGCATTTACACGGACATGCCACAGAGATGGATTCGACACTTATCTCATACAGTACATAATTATAATAATATCAAGCACCAGACATCATGATGGTTTAGAATTGTATATGATGGAGTGGTGTCATGTATGTGTATTATTTGAACGAAACAAGATAGACTGTCATGTTTACTATTGAAACGACCAGATTAATGTGTGGATTCATTTGATACTTGTTATTAAGTTGTAGGACATTGCAACACGGAATTATGATTAAATG
The DNA here is from genome assembly GCF_028390025.1 of Pseudophryne corroboree. Lineage (NCBI taxonomy): Eukaryota > Metazoa > Chordata > Amphibia > Anura > Myobatrachidae > Pseudophryne > Pseudophryne corroboree. Next base: position 187,944,595 of record NC_086446.1, on the reverse strand, counting down.
TATAAAAGCTAAAATCACTTTTATTAGAACAATAGATATTCCAAACAGGTTATGAACAGGAAACTCAGCCAGCCCCTTTGGACATCCCCAAGGCTGAAGCTGTTCAGCATATACAAAGGGACTGGTGACTCATCGTGAACCCCTCCCCCAGAAACTAGATAACACATTGATCACACAGAAGCTCAGTGGTTTTTTTGGTCTCGGAGGATGATGGACTTGCTGCCAGTTCAGTTCCTGTATTTATTTACAGAGAGAGGGAGACATAAGATGCATTGTAGGGAATGGTAATTGTATCGCTGGCATGTAACTGTATGTAACTGTATATAATTGTATGTTTTAACTGCTTACTGTGTGAGTGTAACCATGTAACTATAGGTATACTGTGCTTTGTAATATATATTGAATCCATATCCTTTTTAATAACAAATATATACATCAATGAGCTTTGGAACTCAGATAATGTGTGGGTGTATTGTTTTCTCTTATGGGATACAGTGATTTGCGATGTACAGCGCACTTTTATCGTATATGGTAATAAGATGCGCCTGGCGTCTGCAATATATATTAGAGCGGGCATTTTAAATATTTGTGAGAAATCAATTTGGCATTCTTAGATGGGGGCTGGTCCGCGATATCACGTTCTTAATGATGCACTGTACATTATAAACGTGACGCTGTGGTCGATCAGCTTGTGATGGACACATCCTAAAGCTGAGAAAATCATCATATCCATGTGTATTGTTGTAACATAGTAACATAGTATCTGAGGTTGAAAAGAGACAATTGTCCATCGAGTTCAACCTATTTGTGGTCTCCTATGCATGATGATTTGACTAAAATTTCTGACTGATGCTGCTGTCAGCCGTTGCATTTAATCCCTATTTATAGTAACTATAATGCATGACTATGCACCATACCCCTGGATATCCTTATCCATTAGGAATTTATCTAACCCATTCTTAAAGGTGTTGACAGATTCCGCCATTACAACTCCGTCAGGCAGGGAATTCCAAACACGTATTGTCCTTACCGTGAAAAAGCCTTTACGCCGTATTGTGCGGAATCTCCTCTCCTCTAACCTGAGCGAGTGTCCACGAGTCCTCTGTGTTGATCTAACCAAAAACAGGTCCCTCGCAAGCTCTGTGTATTGTCCCCTTATATATTTGTAGATGTTGATCATATCCCCTCTTAGTCTCCGATTTTCCAATGTAAACATGCCTAGTCTTTCAAGCCTTTCCTTGTATTCCATCGTCTCCATGCCCTTAATTAGTTTGGTCGCCCTCCTCTGAACCTTTTCTAGCTCCAGGATATCCTTTTTGTAGTACGGTGCCCAGAATTGTACACAGTATTCAAGGTGTGGCCTCACTAGTGATTTATATAACGGGAGTATAATACTCTCGTCCCTAACATCAATACCCCGTTTTATGCATGCTAATATCTTATTAGCCTTCTTTGCTGCAGTCCTACTTTGGGTACTACTGCTTAGTTTGCTATCTATGAGGACACCTAAGTCCTTTTCCAGTACAGAATCCCCTAATTTTACCCCATTTAGTAGGTAGGTGTAATTTTTGTTCTTGTTACCACAGTGCATTACCTTACACTTGTCTGTGTTGAAGCGCATTCTCCATTTGGCTGCCCATGCTTCTAATTTAACTAAGTCATTCTGAAGAGACTCAGCATCCTCCTCTGTATTTATAGCCTTACACAATTTGGTATCATCTGCAAAAATTGACACCATGCTCTCTAGACCTTCTGTTAGGTCATTAATGAAAATATTGAACAATAGCGGTCCTAATACTGAGCCTTGCGGCACACCACTTAGCACTTCAGTCCAAGTTGAAAAAGATCCATTAACCACAACGCGCTGCTCCCTATTATCTAACCAGTTTTTGACCCAAGTGCATATTGTGCTTCCTAGCCCTGATTCTTGTAGCTTGTAGATAAGTCTCATGTGTGGTACAGTATCGAACGCTTTGGCAAAGTCTAAAAAGATTACATCCACGTCTTTACCCTGATCTAGGTTTGCGCTTACTGTTTCATAAAAGCCAAGTAAGTTGGTTTGACAGGATCTGTCCTTCATAAACCCATGTTGATTCCTTTTAATGACCTTATTGACTTCAAGGAACTTCTGAATACTCTCTCTTAGAATACCTTCCAATACTTTCCCCACTATAGATGTAAGACTAACTGGTCTATAATTACCTGGTTCAGCTTTACTTCCCTTTTTGAATATAGGCACTACTTCCGCTATACGCCAGTCTTTGGGAACCATAACTGATATAACTGAATCCTTAAAGATCAAAGATAGCGGTTTTGCCAGTTCAGAGTGAAGCTCCATTAGAACCCTTGGGTGAATACCATCGGGCCCTGGTGATTTATTAATCTTTAAATGTTGTGTTATTAGTAAGACGCTGATATGAAATTCAAGGGACAATGCGTTTCTCATAATATTTAAGATGCTAAAATGTATTTTTATTGTTTCAAAACAAGGTTCAAATAAGTCATATTGTGTTTGATTCAGATTGGATTGCTTATCTGTTAATTAGGGTTAAAAGTACATTTAAAAGTTGCTGCATAGCCTTGATATAGTTTTTATTTTTAACTCAGGCCTAAAATAACTTCTGGTGCTTGTATGATGTGTGATTTCTTTGTGACAAAGGAAGCTGCATGGTCTGTCCTCCATTTTGGACTAACCACATGGCCTGTCCACCCTTTTGTGTAACCCTCATGGATGTGGAAGGGGGAGAAGCAGCGGCCATTTTGGGAAGGTCATTTTCTAAATGGCTGATTTTCACTGCTCAGAATAATCAGCTTTCCTTGGTCACATCAAACACCATTTATGAGTTACCAATGCATTTATTTAACCCATGCCATAGTCAATTACAAATATTTTCAGCTGGGCCTAGTGAGAGTTAAGAGATGAATACTTGATGTAAGAATTACACACAGATATTAAAAAAAAAAAAAATTATTTTTATTTTATCTCAAGGATTTAGTTAAAATCTGCTTGCTAGTTTAGGATAGCCATGGAAATGTTAATTAACCTGTCCCACTACCCTCTTGAACAGGCATATGAACCTCTGTTGATATGCAAAATAGAAGCGCTGAATGGGTAAATGAGTCTCATAGGAGACCAGTGAATGGTACATATATATAATATTATTATAATTATGTGTATATTTATATCAGTGTATGTTCTGCAAGATAGCTATCCAATCTGAATTATATCATTTAAATTATTGATTATTGCTAGAGTCATTATAGATCTGTGTGAAATAGGATACATTTGTTGCTATATAGTTAAAACTAAAATAACATTGTTTAAGGAAGTAAGCGTAAAGACACAAACGCAGGTCTGCATAAAAGTTTATACAGAACAAGTTGTGTCTAGTGTGCAATAGTAATTAGTATTGTTCACATTTATACTTAGAGCTGTGCGATTTGTTTTATTGCGGACGCAGGGTTTTGTACATGTGTCTCGGACAAAGTAAAGAGACATGCATGGTCGCGTGTTTGCGCAAAGTGCGTAAGAATGCGGGCGCTGAGTACAAATTATACAATAGCGTCATTTAGTTCAAAGGTGGGATAGTAGACATTTAATACAATAGCACATAACTATCAGATTTCAAAAGCAGGTTACTCTAAATTTAGTTTAAAAACTGTATTGCCTCTGGGGTAAAGCTGCCTATCTGAATGAATCCAAATTTTCTGTACAGAAAAGACAAAGTGTACTGGAGTGAGCGAACGTAGGAGTGATTCTAATTCGAACCCCGGAATTCGGGATCCTGTCGTTTGGTACATCAAGTGAATGGAGGCTTGGTGGCGTGAGAAGGCTGACTCACGTTAGTATAAGGTTTAATACGCAAATCGTGAGGTGATTTGTAGAGGAGCGTGATAGTGCATTGTATTGTGAAGTATTGAAGTAAAAAGTTTTTTTTGGTATTACGCTGTGGACTGAGGATCCCAGTTTGTACAACGACCCGTGGTTGTACGGCAGATAAGTAACAAGTACCTATACGCTGTGCGATTGGACCGCGCGTTTGTGGGTGCGATACATAGCGCAACGTGATATCCTTTTACGAGCTTTTGCGTAAAATCGCGGTATCATTAGCGCTATATAGAGCATACACAAGCGTGATTTGTGTATAATAAAGTGCATAGGGAGTTTTCGCTGGTCTCTCTCAGGAAAATCTCCAACGACCGATACTTTACTGGAAAGGGTAAGTTATTCCTAAAAACTTCCAGTAAATATAGGTCAGATAGGGCCCTAGGTTGGGTACATTGCCTTCGCTATCAACAGTGTATGGTAGTACTGGCCAACGTGGGCGTGAGTGGGTGAAAGCGCTCTGAGAACTTTCACCATCTATTCGTATTGTGCATTGGGGATTGCGTAAAAGGAAAAAGTCCGTGATGGGATCCAATTGCACAAGCAGTGGACGTTTTGTAACCAGGGTTCAGGTTGAAGAGCCACGGCCCAAGGGGTCAGCGAGGTTTGTTATGTGTGGAAAATATGGTTCACACACGGAAGACTTTTTGTCTGAATGGGTACGTATGACTGACAAAGATAGGGTACCATTCCCTAAAGTGGGCAGCTTTGAACCAGAGGTATTGCAGAACTTAAGGATAAGAATATGTCTGATAAAATCCCGAAAACAAAGGGTCAGACATACAAATTGTTTAAACCTGTGACAGCAAGAGGGGTTGGTGAGTTTGTTCCTAAGGTATTGCAGGTGGTATGTTTAACCAAAGTGATATAAGACAAGAATGGAAATATAAGAACTGTTAGAACTTGTAGCAACAATAAATAAGTAGGAAGAAAAAAAAAAGAGAATGCAAGTACACCGCCATATGTAGATGTGGAAGCAGTTACGGCCAGCATACAAACTATAGAAAATAATAAAAATATGAAAAATATGACTGTAACCTATATATGTACTAATGAATGTTGAAGTTTTATTTAGGAGAAGGTGGTGACCTGATCGTTTTCAGCCATTTCTCATGCACCCAAAGGAGTATCCAACCGGTAAAAGAAGAGCAGTAGCTGGTGGGGGAAGTGGCTGAGGCCAGTGGAACAGGTAAGTATGGTATCATTCGTGTACATATATAGTATAACCCAAAAATAAAACAAAAAAATCAAGAAAGTAAGTAAGTCAGAAATGGAGAAAAAACCTGTCGGCAAATTAGTATTTGCCAGTAGGAAAGCAGACAGAGACAAGGTAACCCCAGGGTATTTCTTTCAGTTACCATATAAGAAGTTATTCATTCCTAGTAATGCCCCTAGTAAAGATGAGCTTGGAAATGTTTGTTGGACCATGTACAGACCCTAAATACGGGATGAGAAGGATTGAATGAAATACTTTGCATGACCTAGAAGCTTGTTAAATTTTTTTTTTTTTTTGTCTCTTGCAGAAATAGAAAACTCTCCATCTGGATAAGATCACTGGTAAACACTAATTCGGCAAATGGGAGGTGGCTGTCTCTGTGCAAATGGACGGGTTCAATAAGGCATTGAGTGTCAGGGTGCAGACTTCTTTGCAAAATTGGAAAGGGGTCACAGTAGCCAATTTTAGATAGTGTGCTATTGAACATCACAAGAATAGTGCTAGGCGCAGAGAACAACAGGTGGAGAAGTTGAGGATGGTAAGTATACTGGCACATACAGGAAAGACCCATCAGTCCAAACCCCAGATCCCTAATGGTCAATAATATGTTACACTTGTAGGAAGGAAGGGCATTTTGCCAGAGAATGTAGGAGTAGTGGGGCACATAGTCAATATAGATCCCCTAGACAGAAAACACAAGCCACATTATTAAACACATAGACGGGACCAAGCGACATATAGTAAGGAATCATAAGCCATATAGAAAACACAGATTCGGCTAATGGGAAGAACAAAATAAATGCAATATTACCCTTTGACAAAACTTGAAGACTAATGTCGCATTCTACTGTTCTAGATGCATGTCCATCACAGGTAGAGGAAATTATCTCACAGATACCGGGTTCCCTATGAACTTAGGATGGACAGGACACTGGATTGATGGCTGGGATAGTCCCAGTAGAGATAAGACACACAGAATTTTTTTAGGGGTATAGACCAAGTAGAGAATCACTTCCCCATAGTGCCCAATCCAGTTGTCAAATTTTTATAAAATCTTCTCCACCTCTACAAACTCATCTGTCACCAACCTCTGTTCTGTTTCTCTACAGTTTTCTCTTCATCTTTTGCGTTCACACAGGGTGGTACAATACATGGACCCAAGTACAGTTGAAACTCCACATGCCTAGGTCCTTCAGAGTTCTGCCCAAACCCAGTATATCTCAACAGCACGATGACACCAGTATTACTGCAGTGTGCCTTGTCATGCACAAAAGGTGGAGAATGGGAATACTGGTGAAGGGAAATTTTGTATAGACACTGATATGCCTGTTGGTGAATGGCAAACCTGACATTTTCTTTTTCATTTTCTTCTTCTTTCTCTTCTCTAGAGATGTTTCTTTTTTTCTTTTTCTTTTTTGGAGCTATGCTCATGGTACTCTACATTGCAAACACACAATAGTTAAATTAAGATACAAAAATTTGTATTCCCTGCAGGAAGAGGCAGTCTGGAGGACAAAGGGGTATGGCCAGGAGTCCTCAGGACTCTGGGCAGGTGGACACGGTAAGCCAGTAGCCCCCAGAGCATACCTTCCAAGTCTAGCTGAGGTGGCACACGGTCTGACTCATCTAGGCAAAGAGGGTAGGTGCAAGCTGATGAGAGTCTACTGGTGTGCGCCAGGATTCTATTCTCATGCAGGTAAGAGAGCAATGACCTGTCTTACTTGCTTGAGGAAGAATATTGGTAAAGCAATACCAACAGAGCCATACCATATCCCTCCTGCAGACGGATCTTTTCAGGAAATACAAATCGACTTCGTACAGTTAACACCCTTTAGGAATTATTGTTATGTATTGGTGTGCACTGATGTTTTCTCAAACTGGGTAGAGGCATTTCCTGCCACCACGGATGCTGCTGTGTTTACCACAAAGAAAAATTGCGCAGAAATTTGTGTGTAGATAATGGTACCCCTAGAAGTAGGAGCAAAAGCTTGAAATTGTACTATTGTGATCATAGATACTGCCACTAGTATTATGTAGCTTAGGAACCACTCCCAGATCTTCACTCAACGAATCACCCTCTTCGAAATTTGTTTTTGTTTTGGTATTTGTGTCTTTTGGTTGTTTTTGGAAGACAACCTCATGTCATGATTGATCTGCACAATGATCAGAAATACACCAATGAGGTGACAGTACAGTACCTTGTTGAGATGAGCCAGCATTTGAGAACTTGACAAAAGAACTTGAAACTGTTGATTGCTGGTATGCCAAATGCTAACTGTCTTGATTGTGAACCAAGAGACTGTGTGATTGTTCTTACGCTCAGGTTGCCTAATAGACAGGTGGGAAGGACCATACCAAGATTTGTTGACAGCACTAAAGGTCGCCGAAAGAGAGACTTGGGTCCACTCGTCCCACTGCAAGAAGGTCGCTGACCCGGAGTTATTGCTCACATTCATCCAGTTGTGAACTGTGTGTTCCAAGTGAACTGTGTGTTCAAAGAGCAAGGTGGAGAGCAAAGTGAACTGTGTGTTCCAAGTGAACTGTGTGTCCGTGAAGACTGAGAGGCGGCACTGTTGAACACTACCTGAGCGTACTAAAGGACTGCAGAAAGACCAGTCATTGTAATTGATTTGTTATGAACAAGAGTTGTTTTGATCTATTTCTCTTTTCTCTCTTTCCCGCTGACAAACATTTTCTTTCAGGATATTCTATTTTTGCGACGTTTTTTTTATGAGGAGTCGAGTGTGGGAGTGGAACTGGTTCTGTAGGAAGGAGTGATTTCCTTATAGGATCCCAGGATTAGCCGATCAGTTTGTTAAAATCAGAGAAAAATCAAAGGTCTAGTAGTTATGGAGTTCAGAGGTAATCAGGAACAAACAGACAATGGCTATTCACACATTGCAGATAAAGAGCTCATTAATATATGTGGAAGAAAGGTTTATGAGTGGCTCTCCCCGAACTCCGAAGGTTTATGTTATTTAGGAAGGACACTACTTATAACCCTTGTTCAATGATTAAACAGACCTAGCATACGTTCCAGAAATGGAACCAATGTTCAGAAAATTATAGGAATATGTAGATCATGAAAATTTTATATGTCACTGTCACAATTTCTTTGTGTCTTTTTCATCTACCCAGCAGAACCTCAATTGAATCCAAACATCAGTGTACAAGGACGTAGGTACATGTGTGTGTGAAATGTTCGTCGCAAATCAGACATTAAAGGCCAAAGCACTGTCCCAGCATACTCTATAGGTTGAATGTTGTCCCACACCCAACCAGTGGTCCCGTGACCGCCGAGTGCATATAGAGGATGTCTCGTCCTCCTCCCTGTCTTCCCCAAATATAGTCAAGTGTCTGATTTGCGAAATGCATACATACTTGTGTCTAGGTCACTGAGTATGGTATGAAATATTTTTTATTATGTTAATAATTGATGGCAGTTATTGTCCACTGCCAAAGGGTGGACTGTCGAAGTCAAAAAAATATTACATAAAGAGAACATACAAACTACACACATATAAATCGCTATATTTGCAAATACACGCAGCGAGCACAGCAATATATGGTAACACATGCATTTACACGGACATGCCACAGAGATGGATTCGACACTTATCTCATACAGTACATAATTATAATAATATCAAGCGCCAGACATCATGATGGTTTAGAATTGTATATGATGGAATGGTGTCATGTATGTGTATTATTTGAACGAAACAAGATAGACCGTCAGGTTTACTATTGAAACGACCAGATTAATGTGTGGATTCATTTGATACTTGTTATTAAGTTGTAGGACATTGCAACACGGAATTATAATTAATTGTATAAAAGCTAAAATCACTTTTATTAGAACAATAGATATTCCAAACAGGTAATGAACAGGAAACTCAGCCAGCCCCTTTGGACATCCCCAAGGCTGAAACTGTTCAGCATATACAAAGGGACTGGTGACTCATCGTGAACCCCTCCCCCAGAAACTAGATAACACATTGATCACACAGAAGCTCAGTGGTTTTTTTTGTCTCAGAGGATGATGGACTTGCTGCCAGTTCAGTTCCTGTATTTATTTACAGAGAGAGGGAGACATAAGATGCATTGTAGGGAATGGTAATTGTATCGCTGGCATGTAACTGTATGTAACCAGTGGCGTCGGAACTGGGGGGGCAAGGGGGCAGCTCGCCCCCCCCAAACATAGAGAGGCGCCAATCATGTATAGGAGGCGCAGAGGTGTGATGTGCGGTCAGGTGAAAGACCGCACATTACATCCTCCACTCCGTGCAGCCAGCCTCACCTCTACGCGATGCGCTGCTCCTGTGCATCCGTCCTCTAACCTGCACAGTTTCACGTGTGCACCGGGAGCCAATCAGGATTCCTGTTGCGCTTCCCGCTCCGCTATTGGCGGTCGGTTCTGTGCTGCAGCCGCCCGGCACCCGCCTGTGTATACAGCCCCTTCCCCCCGTCTGGCCCCAGCAGCGCGGGGATGAGTCTGCAGACAGCATCAAGGTGGCGCGGACGGGGACGTCATACATCCCATGCAGCGCACCGTGTCAGCGGATCTTTCCATCACTGATACACAGGAATTCAGCGCCGGGCTGCGGGTCAGGTGAGGAGTGTGAGGGGAGCGGCCAGTGACAGCAATGAGAAGGAGGAGGACAGCAGCTGGGGGTGTATCATACAGAGGGGTGAGACTGCAGGAGATTGCAGCTCCCTCCTTGCTCTCCTGTTTGCTGTTATTAACATCAGTGTGCACAGTGCTGGATGGGAGAGTCCCAGGAGTATGCATCCAGTTATGAGAAATAGAGGTGGATAAATTAGCACAATCTCATTTTAGCTGTACCGATGACTGCAATCTCATTGACCTCCCCCTTCTCTCCTTCTCTCTATGCTTCATTCTCCCCACTCTGCCCCCTCTCTCTCTCCTCTCTGTGCCTCTCTTTATCTCCTCTCTCTCATCTCAGTGCCCCCTCTCTCTGTGCCTCTCTTTATCTCCTCTCTCTCATCTCCGTGCCCCCTCTCTATGTGCCTCTCTTTATCTCCTCTCTCTCAGCTCCGTGCCCCCTCTCTCTGTGCCTCTCTTTATCGCCTCTCTCATCTCCGTGCCCCCTCTCTATGTGCCTCTCTCTCACCTCCGTGCCCCCTCTCTATGTGCCTCTCTTTATCTCCTCTCTCTCATCTCCGTGCCCCTCTCTATGTGCCTCTCTCTCATCTCCGTGCCCCCTCTCTATGTGCCTCTCTTTATTTCCTCTCTCTGCTTCTCTTTCTCGTCTCTCATCTCTGTGCCCCCTCTCTCGCTCTCCCTGCTCTGCAACTCGTTCTCTCCTTTTTTTGCCTCTCTAACATTTCTCTCCTCTCCACTATGTGCCTCTCTCTTTCTCTCCTCTGTACTTCTCTATCTCCTCTCTGTACCCCCCCCCCACCTCTCCTTTCTATGCCACTTTCTCACTCCGTGCCTCTCTCTCTCATGTCATTTCCTCTCTGTGCATCTTTCTCTCCTTTTCTGCATCTCTCTTTCTATGCCTCTCTCATCTCTCTCTGCCCCCCCCCCCCCCACTATCTCTGCATCTCTGCCGCTTGCTCTCTCCTCTCTCTGCCTCTCTCCCGCCGCACTCCTCTCTCAGCATCTCTCTGCCGCTCGGTCTCTCCTCTCTCTCTGCATCTCTTGCTTCTCTCTCTCCCCGCACTCCTCTCTCAGCACCTCTGCCGCTCTCTCTCTCTGCCTCTTACTTCTCTCTCCCTCGCACTCCTCTCTGCATCTCTCTGCCGCTCGGTCTCTCCTTTCTCTCTGCATCTCAGCCACTCACTCTCTCCTCTCTCTCTGCATCTCTTGCTTCTCTCTCTCCCCGCACTCCTCTCTCAGCACCTCTGCCGCTCTCTCTCTCTGCCTCTCTTACTTCTCTCTCCCCCGCACTCCTCTCTGCATCTCTGCCGCTCTCTTTCTCCACTCTCTCTCACCCTTTCTTGCTTCTCTCTCTCTCCCGCCGCACTCCTCTCTCAGCATCTCTCTGCCGCTCGCTCTCTCCTCTCTCTTGCTCTCTCTTCATAAACGTCTACCACCAGCTCCCATCTTGTTCCTTGCACTTGTTCACAGTCTCTCTCCCCCCTTTGTTGTTGCTCCCCTTTGATTTCCTTATCTCTCTCTAAACCTGCAACACAAACCTCTCTCAGTGGGTGTGTCAATTGTCAGCTCCACCTATAGTAAAGAATAGAACTGTCCCTGTTGGTGCTGTTCTTTGGGGACAATTCTGTTCATCTCCAGTCTCCACTGCCAGCAGCTCTCCCAGCACCAGTGTGGCTAGTGGGAGAGCTGGTGCTGGTTTGAGGGGGTGACATTTAGCAATTCAGCAATTTAGGGGCGCCGAAATTAGATTATATTTTGCCCCCCCCAACCTAAAAACGTTCTGACGCCCCTGTATGTAACTGTATATAATTGTATGTTTTAACTGCTTACTGTGTGAGTGTAACCATGTAACTATAGGTATACTGTACTTTGTAATATATATTGAATCCATATCCTTTTTAATAACAAATATATACATCAATGAGCTTTGGAACTCAGATAATGTGTGGGTGTATTGTTTTCTCTTATGGGATACAGTGTTTTGCGATGTAGAGCGCACTTTTATCGTATATGGTAATAAGATGCGCCTGGCGTCTGCAATATATATTAGAGCGGGCATTTTAAATATTTGTGAGAAATCAATTTGGCATTCTTACAAGCTACAAGAGACACTGGGACCAGGAAAGTGTGAATCCTCTTCCTGGCCTGCTGTAAAACTTGTCCAAAGGTTGTTGACACAAGCCTGGTCTCCAAGCTTCAAACACAGTTAAATAGATAAGATGTTCAGCTCTTGCTCATGTGACAAGGGGACCCCATATTACAACCATACAATCAATCAATTATGGTCCTGGAACGGTTAAGAATCTCAAAGGTGGGAAGTGTGACCCTGAGCATTTTGCTGAAGGGATAAGTGTGTGGCTTTTTAAATGAATGTTGTTCACTGTTGTGAGATCTATCAATCATAATGCACCCAAGCAACAGGAAGACACCTCACTTCCGCCATCATTCAAGGGATCTGAACTTTTTTCCCCCACATTTATATGTTTTCTTGAAATTGTTTAATGTGTGTGAACTTTTAATACTTATTATAATCTTTGTAACCTTTTTGTAATGTAAGCTTTGAAGATATTCTTGAAATAAATACTTAAATTCTAGTTCTGGTTCTGTGTTTTTGACCAAAGGCCTCAAGTGGCTCATGTTACCTATTTTTCTAAGTATAAATAATAGTGTGTGCAGGTAAGAGCAGAAGCTTCTCTTGGGCTTTGATCCTAAAGGTCTCTTCTGCTGGTGGCAGTGACTGTGTTTGATTAACCACATGTGCTGAGGTAACCAGTAAAAGTCACTGGCGGCAATTCTCAGATTGGTGTATCTGGAGGGTCAGCCTGCAGGATCGTGACACTATTTGTTACTTGTCTATGTATTATACTGTCCTCTGTACTCTACTGTTTTACCATGCACTGTCTTATTGTTTTGCCCTCTTCACGATACTGTGGACCACTTGTGGCACCCTATGAATAAAGTTTACTATTCTTATTAATCATCATCATCATCATCATCATCAGAGATTAGATCATAATCAATAGAACAACTCCATACTGTTTATGTTGCAGTATAACAATGCCTCTGCTAAGATCAAAACCATTGTAGCCCATTGAAACCGTTCTTAGAACAAGGTATAGTACTAAAATGATCTTTAAAAAGCAAAAACCTGCTGAATTTATTAGCACCTAGATTCTTTAGGGATAAAATCATACAGTTAATGTGAAAGTCCAAGTATGCTATTTCTGGGCTACCTAACCTCAAAACTGGAAGTTGTACATGTGAGTCTAACAAATATTTTTGTTCATGATTTTCTACGTTAGCAATAAAAAGTAAAAAAAAAAAAATCACTAATAATATATAGATATTATACAGGTTGAGTATCCCATATCCAAATATTCCGAAATACGGAATATTCCGAAATACGGACTTTTTTGAGTGAGAGTGAAATAGTGAAACCTTTGTTTTTTGATGGCTCAATGTAAACAAACTTTGTTTAATACACAAAGTTATTAAAAATATTGTATTAAATGACCTTTAGGCTGTGTGTATAAGGTGTATATGAAACATAAATGAATTGTGTGAATGTAGACACACCTTGTTTAATGCATAAAGTTATAAAAAATATTGTCTAAAATAAACTTCAGGCTGTGTGTATAAGGTGTATATGTAACATAAATGCATTCTGTGCTTATAATTAGGTCCCATCACCATGATATCTCATTATGGTATCTAATTATTCCAAAATACGGAAAAATCCCATATCCAAAATACCTCTGGTCCCAAGGATTTTGGATAAGGGATACTCAACCTGTATATGTTACCATGTTTATGTGAGGATTGGTATAAAGGCATTATTAATATGAAGACTGATCAAAAGGTTCCTAGAATATCTTAGTAATAGCACCATATCATGGAACAATATGAAAGTGACCTCAAGTACTGTACCTCTATGTTCAGGTCACACTGACAGAAAGAAAATATGATAAATACAATGGGATGTAGCTAGCATCCCAACGGTGAAGATGCTGGTGGTCAGAAGACTAGCATCAGCATCCCAACGCCAGAATTGCGAACATAAGTATAAGGTGGTGGGTTAGGGTTATTCTGCTGGGGGGAGGTTAAGGTTAGGCACTAGGGGGAGGGTTAGGGTGAGTCTGCGTGAGGGGGAGGCTAGGGATAGGCTACAGAAGAGGGAATTAGGGTTAGGCTGTGGGAGACGAGGTTTAGGGTTAGAATGCAGGAGGGGGGGGGTTAGGGTGCCAGAGGGGAGGGTTAGGGTGAGGCTGAGTGTGTGGGAAGTTAGGATTCGGAAAAGGAGGGCTAGGGTTAGGCTGCGTGTAGGGAGGATTAAGGTTAGGTGTATGGTAAGGAAAAGGGTTAGAATACGTACTAAAATGTGCCGGAATGCTGACTGTTGGTATCCCGGCATTGGTATTCTGACCTCCAGCATCCTCACTGTCTGGACCTCGCACCAAACCCGATACAATAGGCTCTGCAATCGGCTCTGCTTGAAGCCTTCTGCATACACAATATGCAGACACTGTGTTCAGTAGGCTTAAATTATAGGACTTTGAGGGTTACATTTTCCATCCTTTAGTTATTCTTTGTTGAGAGGATGCCTATTACAACTACAAAATAAATAAGACCAACTGTATTTAAAATGATTTTTGGAGTTGCTGGTGAAGGAGTCTTCTATAATAATATTTGGGGAGATACTGCTGATCACTGCTGCATTATTTTTTGGACAGTGCAGTTAGATTGGAACCTAATCAGTTTATTATGGTTTTGATTTAGCGATGGACTATAATAGCAAGCCATTGTGTCTTTGTGCGCAGCGGCAGTATGCAAGTACGCAAAAGTCACAGGAGGCATCTGTAGTTAAAAGAAACTCATTGCTGGTTTCTGTTATCCACTGCTGCATCCGAGGATGGAGCATCAGATCAAGTGCAGGAACATCGGACATCTCAGTAACCTTCAGGTTTCTCAGGATGACTGGTGTAATCACACAGCTGGAGCCAGTGAAGCTTCATTAGAGGACACAGCCACTGGCTTCAGCGCGCCCAGAAAATGGGAGCACTGCTTGTCCCCACCCCCCAAATGGCAGTTGTCAATCAGTGCAGCTTCTGTACATGCACACACCTAAAAACATCAGAGATGTCGCATAAACATGAACTTTAAGTACAAATATGAATTAGGCCCTTATTGCTCAATGCCTAATAATTTGGAATGTGTTTACAGCTCATTCCGATAATTATACTTTTTGGCATTTATTTGGATTTTGTCTGTAAACTGGATCAATAAATTATATCTCAGACTGTTTCCATTAGAGTTACAGGCTGTGTTTGAGAAATGACAGGAGCTGGTTGGTTGGTATTAGGGTGGCCAATCTCGGGATCGATGGGATCCCTGTATTTTGGCCTAAAATTGTCCGGGATTGAATCCAGGGATTGGAGCTTCCAGTCCTGGGATTTTATGATTAGCCATAGAATGCTCTTTCTTTTAATGCCGGGCAGCGCTGAGCACCTTCAGCAGACGGCTCAGATGCTGCCCGGCTCCCCCTGCCCGCAGCTGTGCTGCCTGATGTAAGAGGTTATGCAATGCAGCCCAATGCTCCCGACACTGACAGCCAGACCGCCTGCACCCCACCCACAGCCAACCTTGCCGCCCCACGCCCGGCCACCCAGAGAGGAGGGTGAGTCAATGTGAGGGCTAGATGGGAGGCTATATATATATATATATATATATATATATATATATTTATTTATTTATTTTTTCACTAACTCAATCCCGGGTATCCCAAGAATCCTGGGATTTATTGTTTTTCAATCTCGATTCCCGGGATTTAAAAAACAGCCTGGGATTGGCCTCCCTAGTTGGTTCTATGTCCACTTTATCTCCCTCCAAGGCTAGTACATAGACCCCAAAGTAAGTGCAGCACTGCAATTGTTTGTGTCTTCCATCATTATACTTGTAAATGTTTGCAACAGTATTGATATTATTTAACATACCATTCAGTGACATGAACTAATGGTTTACAAAAGGATATGCTTGTCACAATAATGCAGTATCTAATGTTGACTAAAGCAATTATTTGTATGATGCATTATTTGTATGATATTACAGGACTGAAAATGTTTTATCTGACTTGTAAGAGAAAATCTTTAATTAAGCAACCAATTAAGTAATGCTTTTCAATGTATTACATTAGATTTGTTACAGTGAGTCCTAATTTAAGACTACTTGAAGCATGTCAGATTGTATTTAAATATTATTTTCTATTTTTAAACAACTGTTATTGTCTTATTATTAATATGTTATTATTTATTTCCGAACCATTTTAAATATGTGCTATGGAACTAAGCATATGTTAATGATCTATTCAGGTACTAAGTAAGTTATGTTTTATAATGTTTGGAGGAATGTGCTTTAAATATTCACACATCACCAATTAATTGTCATTCTTCTGATGAAAATATGTTTCCTTCACTGAAACGCAGACATTACTTGCT